>NW_026646046.1:0-83000 GCF_949987535.1 Balaenoptera acutorostrata | reverse complement strand
AGTGGGTCTCTTGTAGACCACATACATACCGGTCGTGTTTTCGGATCCATTCAGACAGTCTATGTCTTTTGGTTGGAGCATTTAATCCATTTACATTTAAGGTAATTATTGATATGTATGTTCTTATTACCATTTTCTTAATTGTTTTGGGTTTCTTATTGTAGGTCTTTTCCTTCTCTTGTGTTTCCTGCCTAGAGAAGTTCCTTTAGCATTTGTTGTAAAGCGGGTCTGGTGGTGCTGAATTCTCTTAGCTTTTGCTTGTCTGTAAAGGTTTTAATTTCTCTGTCGAATCTGAACGAGATCCTTGGTGGGTCGAGTAATCTTGGTTGTAGCTTTTCCCCTTTCATTACTTTAAATATGTCCTGCCAGTCCCTTCTGGCTTGCAGAGTTTCTGCTGAAAGTTCAGCTGTTAACCTTATGGGGATTCCCTTGTATGTTATTTGTTGTTTTTCCCTTGCTGCTTTTAATATTTTTCTTTGTATTTAATTTTTGATAGTTTGATTAATATATGTTTTGGCATGTTTCTCCTTGGGTTTATCTTGTATGGGACTCCCTGCGCTTCCTGGACTTGATTAACGATTTCCTTTCCCATATTAGGGAAGTTTTCAACTATAATCTCTTTAAATATTTTCTCAGTGTCTTTCTTTTTCTCTTCTACTTCTGGGACCCCTATATTCAAATGTTGGTGCATTTAATGTTTTCCCAGAGATGTCTCAGATTGTCCTCAATTCTTTTCATTCTTTTTTCTTTATTTTGCTTTGCAGTAGTTATTTCCACTATTTTATCTTCCAGGTCATTTATCCATTCTTCTGCCTCAGTTATTCTGCTATTGTTTCCTTCTAGAGAATTTTTAATTCCATTTATTGTGTTGTTCATCATTGTTTGTTTGCTCTTTAGTTCTTCTAGGTCCTTGTTAAACGTTTCTCGTCTATTCTCCATTCCAGTTGCAAGATTTGGGATCATCTTTACTATCATTACTCTGAATTCTTTTTCAGGTAGACTGCCTATTTCCTCCACATTTGTTTGGTCTGGTGGGTTTTTACCTTGCTCCTTCATCTGCTGTGTGTTTCTGTGTCTTCTCATTTGGCTTTGGGGACTGTGTTTGGGGTCTCCTTTTCAGAGGCTGCAGATTCGTAGTTCCCGTTGTATTTGGTGTCTGCCCCCAGTGGCTAAGGTTGGTTCAGTGGGTTGTGTAGGCTTTCTGATGGAGGGGACTGGTGCCTGTGTTCTGGTGGGTGTGTCTGGATCTTGTCTTTCTGGTGGACAGATCCGCATCTGGTGGTGTGTTTTGGGGTGTCTGTGACCTTATTGTGATTTTCGGCAGCCTCTCTGCTAATGGGTGGGCCTTCATTCCTGTCTTGCTAGTTGTTTGGCATGGGATGTCCAGCACTGGATCTTGCTGGTCTCTGAGTGGAGCTGGGTCTTAGCGTTGAGATGGATATCTCTGGGAGAGCTTTCACCATTTGATATTACAAGGTGCCAGAGGTCTCTGGTAGACCAATGTCCTGAACTCGGCTCTCCCACCTCAGAGGCACAGGCTTGACACCCGGCTGGAGCACCAAGACCCTGTCAGCCACACAGCTGGGGGTGAGAGCAAGAGGTAGCTTTGGTACATCTCAAAGACCACCAATGAGGTTCACTGACCATTTTCTCTCCAGAAGTGAAGAAAACAAAATTCAGACTTTGGCTAGTCAGCCACTTTGGTAGCCAGCCTCCAAGATGGACCTAATTATCCCCTAATTATCTCCCAGTCTTCATGTACCAGTGTGGCTCCTCGCACTTGAAAAGGGTTGACTGTTTAACTAATAAGAAATTGCAGAAATGACAAAGTGCAGCTTCCAAAGTTGTAAAAGACATTGCAGCTTCTGCTTTGGTTTCTGCTAGATCACTCATCCTGGGGTAAGCCAGCTGCCATGTCATGAGGACACTCAAGCAGCCCTAAGGAGAGATCCATGTGGCAAGGAACTGAGGCCTCTTACCTACAGCCACGTGAGTGAGTCATCTCAGAAGTCAAAAGATTTAATTTTTTTAAATTTTTGGTTGTGTTGGGTCTTCGTTGCTGCACAGGTTTTCTCCAGTTGTTACTAGAGAAGCAGGGGTTACTCATCGTTGTGGTGCATGGGCTCTAGGTGCATGGGCTTCAGTAGTTGTGTCATGCAGGCTCAATAGTTGTTGCTTGCAGGCTCTAGAGCACAGGCTCAGTACTTGTGGCACACGGGCTTAGTTGCTCTGCGGCATGTGGGATCTTCCCAGACCAGGGATGGAACCCCTATTCCCTGCATTGGCAGGCAAATTCTTACCCACTGTGCCACCAGGGAAGTCCAGTGTGCTCTTTCTTAAACCTAGTCTGTTTTCATTATTTTCTATCTTAACGATTCTGTATTAAAGAAAAAAAAAATAATACTCCTTTCTACCCCCTCCTCTTTGAGGATTATATATGAAGAAGTATGTCTTATTTATTAACTTCAAATTTTCACCTTACTTTTAAGAAGTAATCACAATGTCAAGTATTTAATACTTTTCACTTCCACCTTGAAAAGCATGGATATTAAAGTGCTAATACAATTCCCTTCCCTGGTCTATCTTTTTTAGTTTTTGTTATGTATAAAAAACAACGAAAAACATGCATGGTTTGTAAGGAAATGACCAATTTCAGAAAATGCAGCATCTGAATACACTCTAAACATAGCTTCTAGATAAAGACACAGAAAATTGCCAGATACTCAGAGGCCCCCTGGTCCCATTCTAGTGACTCCCCTTAAGGTTTAATATTGTTCTGGTATCTAACAAAAAGATAACTTTACCTGTATTTTGTATTTTATATAAGTGTTATGGCACAGTAAAATCACTTTTGGATTGGGCTTTTTTATTTTATGTTGTTTGTGAATATGCCTATATGGTTGCCTGTTGTTGTGATCATGCATTGCCACTGTTGCATAGGATACCATAGTGTAAATATTTAACTATTAATTAATTTATTCCAATGTGTATTACAATATGAGTGATTTTCAGTTTGTGTCTATTGAGAACAGCACTGGTATATAAATTCTAGAACTTGAGCTTTGGTGGTGTGTGTCTAAATTATTGTTCAGTATACACGTAGTAGTAAAATTTTCGAGTCATAGCTTTCTTGTGTTTATCTTTTTAGATATTTCTAAATATTTTCAAAACATTTGTATGATTTTTCTTCTTCAGCAGCAGTGAATGAGATTCAAGGATTATACACATTCTTGTCAAACTTGATAATACCTGTCATTTTCATTTGAACTTTCTGGTTGGTGAGTGATAATTCCAGGTATCACGCTTTTGCATTTAATTGACTACTAAGAAGCCGAGCATCTTTTGATATGTTTACATAACATTCTGTACTCTCTTTTTTGAAATATCTTTTGGTATATTTCCCCCATTTTGCTATTCCATTATCTTCTTATTGAAGACTTCCTTTTTCTTAACATCTGAAGACTTCTTATTTAGGAGTTTTTAATACATGCTTGAGATGAGTTCTTCTCTCTTTCTGTCTCTCCTTCTCTTTCTTTAGATGAGTGTCAGTTTTTAATGTTAATAACATCTAATTTGTTATTTTCCTCTTTATTTATTTAGTCTTATTTTTATTTATTTATGTAGTCTTCTTACCTGTAGCAGAACACATTATTTATTCTAAACCACAAATACGTTTTCATTTCTTCAATAAATGTAATTATTAAGCTTTAAATTTAAGTTAACTTTCTAAACGAAATATGTTGTATCATAGTGAGTATTAATTTTTCTATGACAGCTGAAAGGTTACATTTATTCAGAAAATGTTGTATCAGCTTTCTTTTCATTTGCTCCTACTTCTCATTGATTCACAGTGGTAAACATCACTTCATCCATGGATCTGACTTTTCTCTGATTTCTCATGGTCATTCTCACTAATTCGTCTTGCCTCCTGAAATCTTTAGCAATCCCATTATTCCACAGAAGCAAAAACCTTCCTTGGGCCTTTTTCCTCAGAAGATTGATTATTCCCACATTTTAAAGGGGAGATTGCAATAAGTTAGGAGAAAATGCCACAAGGGTCTCTCATTTTTTTTTCACATCCTGTATCAGCCTCTGCTTGCACTCTCTGTTCACAGATATTTGTGCAACACATTGATGGAAGATGCCACTTGTTTCTCTCCTTGGGGAAAAGACAGATTAATTACCTAACAAATAAAATAAAGAGAGTGTCTTGCTCTTTTCAAATGTTGGACAGGATTGCTTGCTTCCTAATTTAAATGTTTCAGGTGACTGAAGCTTAAGATTCCTAAGCTTTAATCCATACTTGCACCATGCACAGCACCCAACAGGAGAGCTTTACATAACCCCATGAGACACTTGTGTGCAAGTGGAACAGATAAAAATATAAAACTATTGCTGTCTTTTTGTGTCATAAAAATGATTTTTTGTCTCATTTAAAATATTTTTTTCTAAAATCTAAAAACGTGTCAGGCTAAAATATTGTTATTTCAAATATGGTAAAATCGAAGACCCTTCAAATTTCTTTCCAGTTTTGTTGATGATGGGATGCCGTCAGAGATATGACTTCATTAAACACAATAGGTAAGATTCCTTCATAAGCCTGATTGGGGAATATGAAAATAAACCCCAGAAAAATCTGGACATTTTCTAGTTCTCAAATATTGGTTAAGATGGTAGAAAGGGCCCTTCATTGTCCTATATGTTAATGCAGATCAATTGTGAGAGGTGGGGATAAAACAAGCAGCCTAAATATCCTTTATGTTTGTTGTACTACTAGTAGAAAGAGGAAGGGTCAACATGTCACCATGGTTGATATAGCAAATAAGCTGCTTGAAACTACACAGAAATGTACCTGCTTGTATTTTCTGTGCAGTTACCCTCTCTTTTGGTGTGCCCAAAATTATGTACCAACTCCAGCAGCATTAAGCAGAAATCCAAAGAAATCTATTCTTTGGAATTATGAGGAAGGGAAGAGTCAAACATTTTATAACATGCTCTATACAAGGATACACGTCACCATCCTTATCTATGTCATGCCATGCATGGAGGGTCAGTAGTTTCAGGGGATTCTGGAAGCACCAAGCTCTGTGGGGTTAATCACAGTTGCATTCATGGGCAGTAAAAGAGAAGGGCCTTATCTTGGTCACTTTCTCAATGCTAGTAGCTACAAAAAGAAGAGGATAGCAGACATCTTAGGGAGAAGAACCAACATTAAATGAAATGTCCTAATTACTCTAGGCAACCTCTCATGGTGGCCTCCCATAGCTCCTCAAATCCCTACATACTTGCACAAGGGATAGTGTAATATTACTGGAGTGTCTGACTGCAGATTAACATTATTTTTGTTGAAAAAAATAAAAATAGGTTCAAGTGATAGGGTTTGAAAAGGGTTCACAGTGTGAGGGAAACTAATGTAACAATGTGGACAGAACCCTTTGGATGGATTCATCATGTTTTTCTTTTTTTTTTGCTGCTTCAGAATCTGTAGTAGCGATTGGTGTGTTCCATGATACATCCCCACTTCTTATAAGTTTTAGATGGAATACCCCATTAGGAAGAAGTGCACGTAAGGAAGATTAGTGAGTCAAACTCCTCTGCCCTCTGTCAGCAGTGGGTGCAAAGGGATTTAGACCAAGTGCTTTCATCCTTTGATTTGCAAAGTTTTCACTATATGAATGATGTTTTGTTTGTTTGCAGGTCAGGAACCTTGGTCTCAATATCCCTGTTTAAAAAGTGTTATCACGTGTCTGCCAGAAAGAATTGCTGATGATACTGGGAAAAATTGAGAGTTATCCTTAACAATTAAGGGTTTTGTAGCAACATGGATGGACCTAGAGATTGGTATACTGAGTGAAGCAAGTCAGACACAGAAAGACAGATATCATATGATATTGCTTATATGAGGAATCTAAAAAAGAAAAACAAAGGTACAAATGAACTTATTTACACAACAGAAATAGAATCATGGATATAGAAAACAAACTTATGGTTACCAGGGGATAAGTGGGGAAGGTATAAATTGGGAGATTGGGACTGACTTATACACACTACTATATATAAAATAGATAAGTATTGATAAAGACCTGCTTTATAGCACAGGGAACTCTACTCAGTGGTCTGTACTGGCATATACGGAAAAAGAATCTTATAAAAAAAAACAAGGGTTTTGGGATTATATAATAAATATAAATGTGCAAACCTTTAACATGAAAGGAAAAATCAGTTAACTCTGTGGTCCCTGTTATGGTGTAAATATTTTGTACCTCTAATTTTAAAATTTTGAAACCCAGCTCCCATGTTGATGGTATTAGGAGGTGGGGCTTTTGGGAGGTGATTAGGTTATGAGGCCAGAGACCTCAAACATGGGATTAGTGACCTAATAAATGTAGCACACAGAAGATCTTATGCCCATTCCATGATTTCATTGCCGAGCGAGAAGACCCACATTATGAACCAGAAATTGGTCCCTCGCCAGACACTAAGTCAGCTGGCAACTTGTTCTTTTTTAAAAAAAGAGATTAATTAGATAATTAATTAATTAATTTTTTGGCTGTGTTGGGTCTTTGGTGCGGTGCGCGGGCTTCTCATTGAGTGGCTTCTCTTGTTGCGGAGCACGGGCTCGAGGCGTGTGGGTTTCAGTAGTTGTGGCTCACGGGCTCAGTAGTTGTGGCCTGTGGACTCTAGAGCACAGGCTCAGTATTTGTGGTGCACGGGCTTAGTTGTTCCATGGCATGTGGGATCTTCCTGGACCAGGGCTCGAGCCCTTGTACCCTTTATTGGTAGGCAGATTCTTAACCACTGCACCTCCAGGGAAGCCCCTGGTTACTTGTTCTTGAATTTTTCAGCCTCAGCAATTATGAGAAAACAAAAATATTCTGTTGTTTATAAAATACCAAGTCTCTCGTATTTTGTTTTAGCAGTCAAAGAGCTGGCTGAGGAGAAATAACTGTGAGCTTGAAGACATATCAGGAGAAACCTTTAAATCTCAAAAGAAAAGAGAAAATGGGCAGGAAAGAAATCAACAGAACAGAGTAATCAATAATTGTGGAACAATGAAAAATGCTGTGACCTATACATAATGGGTATAGCAGGAGGAGAATAAAGATAATAAAGAACAGAAAATATTTTTTTAAAAATGACTGAGAATCTCCCCAAATGAATGTCTGACACTAAATCCACAACATCCAAACTTGGAAGAACATATGAATAGTAAAGAAAACTGACCAATATCTCTCAGGAACATCAATGCAAAAATCCTCAACAAAATATTACCAAATTGAATCCAACAATATTTTGAGAGAATTTTATATCATGAATGAGAGGAAATAATCCCAGGTATGAAAGGCTGGTTCAACATTCTAGAATCAAATAATTATATCCATCATATCAACACCTTAAAGACAATCATTAGCATATCAATAGATTCAGAAGACCTTTGAAAAAATCTAACACCCATTCTTCATAAAAACTCTCAGTTAAAGAAATAGACTGGAGCTTTCTCAAGTTGATAACAAAGATTTACAGGAAACTTTTATCTTACATCATGATTAATGGTCAAAACCATGAAGCTTTTCCACTAAGTTCAGGTAAAAGCAAGGATGTCCCCTTTCATGACTCCTTTTCCATATTTTACTCCAAGTCCTTGCTAATGCAATAAGGCACGAAAATAAATAAAACAAATACAGATTGGGTAGAAAAAAATGAAAGCAACCTAAATAAAATGTGGACCAATATACTTTATGGACACCTCACCAAAGAAAATAGACACTATGCATATAAGTATACAGAAGAATAATCCAGATTACATGCTGCCATGAAAAAGCAAATTAAAAATACAATTACAGGGCTTCCCTGGTGGCGCAGTGGTTGAGAATCTGCCTGCTAATGCAGGGGACACGGGTTCGAGCCCTGGTCTGGGAAGATCCCACATGCCACGGAGCAGCTGGGCCCGTGAGCCACAATTGCTGAGCCTGCGCGTCTGGAGCCTGTGCCCCGCGACGGGAGAGGCCGCGATAGAGAAAGGCCCGCGCACCGCGATGAAGAGCGGTCCCCGCACCGCAATGAAGAGTGGCCCCCGCTTGCCGCAACTGGAGAAAGCCCTCGCACGAACCGAAGACCCAACACAGCCAAAAATAAATAAATAAATAAATAAATAAATAAATAAGAAAATCCTTAAAAAAAAAAAAAAAAGAAAAAAGAAAAATACAATTACATACCACTATGTAACACTTAGAATGGCTAAAATGTGAACAATGACAAGAACAAATTCTGTAGGAGATGTGGAACAATAGGAAATGTCATTTGTCATTGGTGGAAATGAAAAATAATACAGCTACTTTGGTAGTCTGATTGACAGTTGCTAGAATATTAAGCATTCCCTTACTGTACAATCCATCAAGTGTTCTCATGGATATTTACTGAAAGTAGTTTAAAACATACTTCCAGAGGAAAACCTGCATATGGATATTTATAGCACCTAATTCAATATTGCCAAAATGTGAATGAAACTAAGGTGTCCTCCAATAGGTGAATGAAATGATATAGTATTAATATATTCTGGGAATGGGATAATATTGAGCACTAAAAAAGTAAGCTATCAAGCCATATAAAGAGATGGGAATTCTTTTTTTTTTCTTTTGAAATATAGGTGATTTTCTTTATTTTGAAATTTAAATTTTATTGGAGTACAGTTGATTTACAATGTTGTGTTCATTTCAGCTGCACAGCAAGTGATTCAGTTACACATATGCATATATTCATTCTTTTTCAGATTCTTTTCTGATAACGGTGTTCCCAGAATACTGAGTAGAGCTCCCTGTGCTATACAGTAGGTCCTTGTTGCTTATCTGTTATATATAGTAGTATTCGTATGTTTACCCCAAGCTCCTGATTTATCCCTACCCCCCACCTCTCCCCTTTGGTAACCATAAGTTTGTTTTCCAAGTCTGTGAGTCTGCCTCTGTTTTGTAAGTTAGTTCCTTTGTATCAATTTTTAGCTGCCACCTAGAAGTGATATCATCCAATATTTGTCTTACTCTGTCTGACTTACTTCACTTAGGACAATCATCTCTAGGTCCATCCATGTTACTGCAACTGGCATTATTTTCTTCTATTTTATGGCTGAGTCATATTCCATTATATATATGTATCACATATTCTTTACCTATATTCATATGTTGATGGACATTTTGGTTGCTTCCATGTCTTCGCTATTGTAAAGAGTGTTGCAGTGAACATTGGGGAAGATGTGTCTTTTCGATTTATGCTTTCCTGCAGATATGCACACAGGAGTGAACTTGCTGGATCATCTGGTAGCTCTATTTTATTTTATTTTACTTCATTTCATTTCAATTTCAATTTTTTTGGAATAGAGTTGATTTACAATGTTGTGTTACTTTCTGCTGCACAGCACAGTGAAGCAGTTATACATATATCCAATCCTTTTTGGATTCCTTTCCCATACAGGTCATTACAGAGTATTGAGTAGAGTTCCCTGTGCTATACAGTAAGCCCTTATTTGTTATCTCTTTTATATATAGTGGTGTGTATATGTCAATCCCAATTTCCAATTTATCCCTCCCACCTCCCCTTACTCTGGTAACCTCCATTCTGTGCTCCATAGTGGCTGTTACCAATTGGCATTGCCACCGATAGCATAGAATTGGTGGCACATTGGTTAAGAATCTGCCTGCCACTTCAGGGGACACAGGTTCGAGCCCTGGCCCGGGAAGATCTCACATGCCACAGAACAAGTAAGCCCATGCACCACAACTACTCAGTCTGTGCTCTAGAGCCCACGAGCCACAACTACTGAAGCCTGTGTGCCTACAGCTTGTGCTCCACAACAAGAGAAGCCACCACAAAGAGAAGGCTTCGTACCACAACGATGAGTAGCCCCCGCTTGCTGCAACTATAGAAAAGCCGCGCGCAGCAACGAAGACCCAACGCAGATTAAAAAAAAAATAAGTAGTAGGTTTCTCTTTTTTCCACACCCTCTGAAGCATTTCTTGTTTGTAGACATTGTGATGATGGCTATTCTGAGTGGTTCCAGGTGATACTTCTTTGTACATCTGATTTGCATTTGTCTAACATAAAGCAATGGTGAGTATTTTCATATGTGCTCTTTTTTTTGAACAGTGTCAGTAAGATTTATCCCTTGAAAAAGGGTTATTGAAAGGTTGCCTTGTTTTGAAGTCTACTTCGATTACCTACCCCAAGACATTTTTTGAGGGCTGTTGTCATTTACAGCTCCCCAGGCATTGTGAATATGAAGTGCGTATAAGGTCCAGTTTTAGAATTGTTGTTATGGGAAACAGAAGGCGGCAGGATTTCTCCTGTCCCTCTCTGGTTACTGACACAACCTTAGATGTAGGGCAAGTCCTGTTCTTGGGTATTAAATTAGAGTGGAATGTGCCTGACCAAACGTGGAAGGGCTTCTGTCCCATTCCTTCTTCCCCCTTACATTTCATCCCCCGAACAAGTATAAACGCCTGCAAAATCACCTGTTGAGGGTGCTGTCTTGTAGAGTGGGATGACCCTTATGAAGGAGTCGGGAGGTCAGAACCCAAACACCAGGATATGTTGAGAGCAGGTGATTTTCCAAATGTCATCCAGCCCAGAGAGTCCACCATCCTTTGGGTGTCAGAGGGTTGGTTTAGTAGTATGAGGGCACACTTAGATCTGGAGATAGTGATCCCATGCAGAGGGGACCAGGTACTGCATGTTCAAGGGGGGCGAATGAGCTGGCATATCCTCCCGAGGTCCTCAGGCCCACAACAGTCCAGCCTTGGGACCAAATTGTGTCTGTGTCCAGGGATGTGACACTAGTACGTTCACTGCGACTAAACAAATTTAGTGATCATTTTTCTTTTCTTTAATTTAATTTTAAATTTATAATGGAGTATATAGTTGATTTATCATGTTGTGTTCATTTTTGACATACACCAACATGATTCATTTATACAGAGATAACTATATATTCTTTTTAGAATTATTTTCCCATTGAGGTTACTAAAGGGTGTTGAGAAGAGTTCCAAGTGCTCTACAGCAGGTCCATGTTGATTACAAGTTTTCTCTCTGTAAATATGTATATACTAACTCCAACCTCATGATTTATGCCTCCAACACACCTTTCCAGTTTGGTAACCATAAGTTTGTGTTCTAAGTCTGGGACTCTGTTTCTGTGTTGTAAGATAGTACCTTTCTGAAACATTTATATTAACATATTTCCATACATATTTCCATACAAATACAAATATAAGATTTTTAGAAATTTCATGTAATGTCTGAAACATTTATATTAACATATTTCCATACAAATAACCCAATGAAAGTTTAGTATTAGTTGTTTTCTTTGTTTTTTTATACTGCAGGTTCTTATTAGGCATCAGTTTTATACACATCAGTGTATACATGTCAATCCCAATCGCCCAATTCAGCACACCACCATCCCCACCTCACCGCAGTTTTCCTCCCTTGGTGTCCATATGTCCATTCTCTACATCTGTGTCTCAACTTCTGCCCTGCAAACTGGCTCCTCTGTACCATTTTTCTAGGTTCCACATACATGCATTAATATACGATATTTGTTTTTCTCTTTCTGACTTACTTCACTCTGTATGACAGTCTCTAGATCCATCCACGTCTCAACAAATGACTCAATTTCGTTCCTTTTTAGGGCTGAGTAATATTCCATTGTATATATGTACCACATCTTCTTTATCCATTCGTCTGTCGATGGGCATTTAGGTTGCTTCCATGACCTGGCTATTGTAAATAGTGCTGCAATGAACATTCGGGTGCATGTGTCTTTTTGAATTACGGTTTTCTCTGGGTATATGCCCAGTAGTGGGATTGCTGGGTCATATGGTAATTCTATTTTTAGTTTTTTAAGGAACCTCCATATTGTTCTCCATAGTGGCTGTATCAATTTACATTCCCACCAACAGTGCAAGAGGGTTCCCTTTTCTCCACACCCTCTCCAGCATTTGTTGTTTGTAGGTTTTCTGATGATGCCCATTCTAACAGGAGTGAGGTGATACCTCATTGTAGTTTTGATTTGCATTTCTCTAATAATTAGTGATGTTGAGCATCTTTTCATGTGCTTCGTGGCCGTCTGTATGTCTTCTTTGGAGAAATGTCTATTTAGGTCTTCTGCCCATTTTTGGATTGGGGTGTTTGTTTCTTTGATATTGAGCTGAATGAGCTGTTTATATATTTTGGAGATTAATCCTTTGTCCGTTGATTCATTTGCAAATATTTTCTCCCATTCTGAGGGTTGTCTTTTCGTTTCAGACATTACAGGAAACTTCTAAAAATCTTATATGTTCTGGTATAATGTTATAAGTAATAATCCTAGTTATTACTTTAAAATGTATATCTCAGAAATAACTAATTTTCTTGTCAACTGCATTATTATGAACTTTCATCAAATCTTTAACCATGGTCATTTTTAAGTCTTTTGTCATTTACAAACTGTTCTGGGTGTACTCTGATGATTTTGCAAATATGTTCCTATAAAAGGGTTCCATCTTCAAGAAATTCATGGAAAAGACTCTGACAAGTACAGGTTTCTGGTAACTGACTGTACTGCTGAACTGAATTAATAAGCATTTTCAGAACTCTAATGAAAAACTGATGAACTCATAAAAGTGCTAACAAAAGTTTAAGATGGAAAAAAAAATTACATGGGACTGAGTGAACTGATGAGGATGAGTATAATTTTTGTGACTTTATGTCTGAATTAAAAAAAAAATCCCACAAGGACTCAGAGGCAAAGAATATACAAATCAATTTTCACTGCAAAGTAAAGGAGCTGTTACAGTGGAGGATTACTGGACTGAATGTCAATATTATGACATACTATGAGTGTGTTTCATGTTTGGTAATTGCAATCATTGTTGCTTTTGTTGTGGTCATCCATGTACAATGCTTGGTGTCAGTCTATTTATCTCTTGTAAAAATAAAATACAGTGTGTGTGTGTAAAAAAAAAAAAAAGATAGTACCTTTCTATCAATTTTTAGATTCCACTGGTAAGTAATATCATATGATATTTTTCATTGCCTGATTTATGACACTTAGTATGAATGTATGTAGGTCCTTCTGAGTGGCCCTAAATGGCCTTATTTCATTCACTTCATGGCTGAGTAATATTCCATTGTACATATCTACCATAATTCCTTTATCCATTCTTCCTTCCAAGGACTTTTAGGTAGCTTCCGAGTAGAGGCTCTTGTAAACAGGGCTGCATAAATTTTAGAGTGCCTGGGTCCTGTCAATTTACGTTTTTTCCAAGATACAGGCCCAGGAGTGGAAGCGCCATATGCTCTGAAGCTCTGGTGTTTAGATTTTTAAGGAATCACCACCCACTTCTCCAGAGTGGCTGTTAGCAATTTACATTCCCACCATCAGCTTGTCAGGGTTCCCTTTTCTCCACGCCCTGTCCTGCATTTCAGGTTTTACAGTTTGTGAGGTTGGCCATTCTGACTGGTGCGAAGTGATATCTCTTTGTAGTATTAATTTACATTGCCCGCCTGTTTTGTTGGCCAAAAATGGAGTAAGGGTTTTTCCTGAATATATTAAGGAATAACGCATACGGCCTTTTTGGCAAACTGCATCATTGGCGATGTTCAGCAGCTTTGCATGTGCTTTAATGACGAGTGCAAACTACCCCTTGAAATCCCTTTCCTGCAATTCTGCTTTGCTTACAAGGCCTTTACGAATACTTGGCTCAAGAAATGACTCCATTAGAGGTGTCAATTACAACCCTGCATGTTTGTGAATTGCAGTGCCCCTGAGCACCGGTTTTCAACTTGTTTAGGGAAGCAGACACCAAGGGGCAGGATTTCTACAGACCCATTCCAGTTACTGGGGCACCTGAAGGATAGGGAAATTCTTCTTCCAGGTAGGAAACTAGAGTGGCATATGCCTGTCCAAACATCTAAGGCTTGTGTCTCATTCCATCCCTCCATTCCCCTTCTTCACCGGAAAATTCCAAGCTGTGCAAAACCGGCTGCTGAGTGTGCTGCCTTCCCAAAGTGAAGAGACTCTAAGGAAAGGAGCTGGGGAACCCGAATACCAGGAGACGTGGAGATGAGGTGACTTTTCCAAACTCTTCCCGATCAGACGGTGTACCATCCTCTGGATGTGCCATGCATGTTTTAGCTGTAGGAAGGGTCCCCTGCACCTGGAGATATGGGGCCCATGGAATGGGGGCCAGGCAGTATTACTCTAAAAGTGCTGCATTTGCTGTCCCACCCTCACGAAGCCTCTCAGACCAACGAGTGTAGAGCCTTAGGTCCCATCCAGCTCTGTGTCTAGATATGGTCAGTCCAGGTTGCATCACAGCCCTTGAACAAATTTTGTAAGAATTTCTCTCTCTCTCACTGTCTTTATTGTGTTCTTGTTATTTAATTTTATAATGGGGTATAGCTGATTTTCAATACTGTGTTTCTTCCTGCTCTACATCTATCCACTTGATTCACTTAAAGAGAGACATCAATAAATTCTTTTACAGATTCTTACCAGTCTTATATATCCTTTTCTGGTGACAACAGTGTGCTGAGTCCAGCTCTTTGAGCTATAGAGTAGGTCCTGTCGAATACCTATTTTGTTTATGGAACCGTATCTGTGCTAATTTCAACCTCCTGGTTTATGCATCACCCCGCCCCACCTTTCTCCTTTGGCAGCCATAAGTGTGTTTTCTAAATGTGTGACTCCGTTTCTGTTTTGTAATTGCGTTCATGTGAAGGCATTTTTAGATACTATCTATAAGTGATACCTTATGATAAGTCTCTTTTTATGTCTGACTTATGTCAGTTAGAATGATCGTACCTCAGTCTCCACGAGTTGTTGCCACTGGCCTTATTTCATTGATTTAATTGCTGAGTAATATTCCATTGTACATAAGTACCACATCTTCTTTATCCATTTTTTCCTTCCAAGGACATGTAAGTTGTACCCAAATCGAGGCATTTCTAAACAGAGCAGCCCTAAACTTTGGGGTGCCTGTGTCTTGTCGATTTTTTTGGTTTTCCCAAGATATACGCCCATGAGGGGAAGTGCTGTATGCTCTGTAGCTCTGTTTTTTAGAAGTTTTAAGATACAGCATACACTTCTCAAGAGTGGCCGGTGGCAATTTACACCCCACCGATCAGCATAACAAGGCTCGCTTTTCTCCATGGCCTGTCCTGCATTTCTGGGTTTTACAATTTTTCAGCATGGGCCTTTTGACCAATGCGAAGTGAGACATTTTTGTAATGCTGATTTGCATTGCCCGCTTGCTTAGTTGGCCAAAAAGAGCATCTGCGTTTTTTCCAAAATTTATTCAGGAAAGAACGCAGACGCCGTTTTTGGCCAACTGCATCATTGTAGAAGTTCTGCGAAATTTCATGTGCTTTAAAGGCGAGTCCAATCTACCTGTGAAAAACTGTTTCCTGCAATTCTGTCTTGCTTTGAAATCCTCTTCGTTGCCTTACCTCAATACATTTTTAGACGAGAGTTATCATTTATAACTCTGCAGATTTGTGAATTGCCGTGCTCCTGAGCTCCATTTTCCAAATTGCTCTTTTGGGAGCTGGCCGCAAAAGCGCAGGATTGCTTCGGACCCTATTCTGGTTCCCGGGGGCAGGCAGAGCCTGTGGTTAATTCTTCTTCCTGATGGGAAAATAGAGTGACCTGTGCCTGTCCCAACACCTAGAGCTATTCTCTCATTGGTGCCCCCTCTTCCCGTTCATCCTCAGGACAAATTGCAACCTGTACGGAACAGGAGGTTAAAGGATCTGATTCTCCAAGGAGGGAGATTGCTATTAAAGAGGCTGGAATGGCAAACCCGATCACAAGGAGATGAGAAATGAGGTGCGATTTAGAAACCTTTCCCGATCACACGGTGTACCATCTTCTGGGTTTCTCATGCATGTTTTCGATGTAGGAAGATGCCCTTGAACCTGGAGTTTTGGGACGCATGGGAAGGGTACCACGCAGTATTCCTTTAAAGGGTCTGCGTTTGCTCCCCCAACCTCACCAGAACTCTCAGCCCCAGGAGTGTCCACCCTTATGTCTGAATCAGCTGTGGGTCTAGATATGGTCAATCCAGGTGGCATCACAGCCCCTGAACGAATTTGGTAAGAATTTCTCTCTCTTTGACTGTCTTTGTTTCACGGGTTTTTAAAAGTAATTGATTTTTATAACGGGGTTTAGCTGCTTTTCACTGCTGTGTTTATGCCGCTTTACACCTACTTGACTCACTTACAGAGAGATATCAATACATAGGTTTTAAGATTCTTACTAGTCAGATATATTCTTGGGCGGTGAATAGGGGTTGTTGAGTCCAGTTCACTGAGCAAGGAGTAGGTCTTGTCTATTACATATTGGGTTTATGGAACGGTATCTGAGCTAAATTCAAACCCTTGTTTTATGCATCACCCCGCCTCTCCTTTCCCGTTTAGCAGCCATAGTGTGTTTTCTAAACGTGTGACTCTATTCTGTTTTGTAATTCAGTTCAAGTGTAGCGGTTCTTACATTCCCTCTATAAGTGATATCTTATGAAAAGTGTCTTTATCTGTGTGACTTATTTCACTTAGAATCGTCGTAGCTAAATCCACTCATCATGCTGCTACTAGCCTTATGACGTTGATTTCATGGCTGAGTGATATTCCATTGTACATAAGGACCACAACTTCTTTATCCATTTTTCTCTTTCCTGGGATATTTAAGGTGTAACGAAGTGGAGGTTCTTGTCAACAGAGCATCCCTAAACTTTGGGGTGCCTGTGTCTTGCTGATTTTTAGTTTTCCCAATTTATACGCCCATGAATGGAAGTGCCCTATGCTCTCTAAGCTGAGTTTTTTACATGTTTCAGGACACACCGTACACTTCTCCAGAGTGGCTGTTGGCAATTTACATCCCTCCCACCAGCGTAGCAAGGCTCCCGTTTCTCCATGGCCTGTCCAGCATTTCTGGTTTTGACACTTTATTCAGCATGGCCCTTTTGACCCATGGGAAGCGAGACTTCTTTGTAGCGCTGATTTGCCTTTTCAGGTTGCTTGGTTGGCCAAAAAGGGCGTATGCGTTTTTTCCTGAATATATTCAGGAAAAAACGCATACGCCCTTTTTGGCCAAGGGACTCATTGTCGAAGTTTTGCCGCTTTTCCTGTGTTTTAAAGGCGATTCGAATCTACCTCCTGAAATCTGTTTCCTGCAATTCTGCCTTGCTTTCAAATCCTCTTCGTTGCGTTTCCTCCATATATTTGTTGACGAGAGTTATCATTTATAACTCTGCAAGTTTGTGAATTGCAGTGCCCCTGAGCTCCATTTTTCAACTCGCTTTCTTGGGAGCTGGCCGCAAAAGCGCAGGATTGCTTCAGGCCCTATTCTGGTTCCGGGCGCAGGCTGAGCCTGTGGTTAATTCTTCTTCCTGATGGGAAAATAGAGTGAGCTGTGCCTGTCCCAACACCTAGAGCTAGTCTCTCATTGGTTCCCCCTCTTCCCGTTCATCCTCAGGACAAATTGCAACGTGTACGGAACAGGAGATTAAAGGTGTTGGTTCTCCAAGGAGGGAGATTGCTAGTAAAGCGGCTGGAATGGCGAACCCGAGCCCAAGGAGATGAGAAATGAGGAGCGTTTTATAAACCTTTCCCGATCACACGGTGTACCATCTTCTGGGTTTCTGATGCATGTTTTCGATGTAGGAAGATACCCTTGAACCTGGAGACTTGGGACCCATGGGATGGGTACCACGCAGTATTCCTTTAAAGGGTCTGCGTTTGCTCCCCCAACCTCACCAAACCTCTCAGCCCCAAGAGTGTCCATCCTTATGTCTCAATCAGCTGTGGGTCTAGATATGGTCAATCCAGGTGGCATCACAGCCCCTGAACGAATTTTGTAAGAATTTGTCTCTCTTTCACTGTCTTTGTTCACGGGTATTTTAAAGTATTTGATTTTTATAATGGGGTTTAGCTGCTTTTCACTGCTGTGTTTCTGCCGCTTTACACCCACTTGACTCACTTACAGAGAGATATCAATAAATAGGTTTTAACATTCTTATTAGTCAGATATATTCTTGGGTGGTGAATAGGGGGTGTTGAGTCCAGTTCACTGAGCAAGGAGTAGGTCTTGTCTATTACATATTATGTTTATGGAACGGTATCTGAGCTAATTTGAAACCCTTGTTTTATGCATCACCCCACCTCTCCTTTCCCGTTAAGCAGCCATAGTGTGTTTTCTAAACGTGTGACTCTATTCTGTTTTGTAATTCAGTTCAAGTGTAGCGGTTTTTCCATTCCCTCTATAAGTGATATCTTATGATAAGTGTCTTTTTCTGTGTGCCTTATTTCACTTAGAATCGTCGTAGCTAAATCCACTCATCATGCTGCTACTAGCCTTATGACGTTGATTTCATGGCTGAGTGATATTCCATTGTACATAAGGACCACAACTTCTTTATCCATTTTTCTCTTTCCTGGGATATTTAAGGTGTAACGAAGTGGAGGTTCTTGTCAACAGAGCATCCCTAAACTTTGGGGTGCCTGTGTCTTGCTGATTTTTAGTTTTCCCAATTTATACGCCCATGAGTCGAAGTGCCCTAAGCTCTCTAAGCTGAGTTTTTTAGATGTTTTAGGACACACCGTACACTTCTCCAGAGTGGCTGTTGGCAATTTACATCCCGCCCATCAGCGTAGCAAGGCTCCCGTTTCTCCATGGCCTGTCCTCTATTTCTGGTTTTGACACTTTATTCAGCATGGCCCTTTTGACCGATGGGAAGCGAGACTTCTTTGTAGCGCTGATTTGCCTTTCCAGGTTGCTTGGTTGGCCAAAAAGGGCGTATGCGTTTTTTCCTGAATATATTCAGGAAAAAACGCATACGCCCTTTTTGGCCAAGGGCATCATTGTCGAGGTTTCGCCGCTTTTCCTGTGCTTTAAAGGCGATTCGAATCTACCTCCTGAAATCTGTTTCCTGCAATTCTGCCTTGCTTTCAGATCCTCTTCGTTGCCTTCCCTCGATATATTTGTGGACGAGAGTTATCATTTATAACTCTGCAGGTTTGTGAATTGCAGTGCCCCTGAGCTCCATTTTTCAACTCGCTTTCTTGAAGGCTGGCCGCAAAAGCGCAGGATTGCTTCAGGCCCTATTCTGGTTCCGGGCGCAGGCTGAGCCTGTGGTTAATTCTTCTTCCTGATGGGAAAATAGAGTGGCCTGTGTCTGTCCCAACACCTAGAGCTAGTCTCTCATTGGTTCCCCCTCTTCCCGTTCATCCTCAGGACAAATTGCAACCTGTACGGAACAGGAGGTTAAAGGTGCTGATTCTCCAAGGAGGGAGATTGCTAGTAAAGCGGCTGGAATGGCGAACCCGAGCCCAAGGAGATGAGAAATGAGGAGCGTTTTAGAAACCGTTCCCGATCACACGGTGTACCATCTTCTGGGTTTCTGATGCATGTTTTCGATGTAGGAAGATACCCTTGAACCTGGAGACTTGGGACCCATGGGATGGGTACCACGCAGTATTCCTTTAAAGGGTCTGCGTTTGCTCCCCCAACCTCACCAAACCTCTCAGCCCCTGAGTGTCCACCGTTATGTCTCAATCAGCTGTGGGTCTAGGTATGGTCAATCCAGGTGGCATCACAGCCCCTGAACGAATTTTGTAAGAATTTCTCTCTCTTTCACTGTCTTTGTTTCACGGGTTTTTTAAAGTAATTGATTTTTTTTTTAAATATAAGCAAATTTTTTTTTAAGATTTCTTTAGTGATTGATTGATTGATTGATTGCTATGTTGGGTCTTCGTTTCTGTGCTAGGGCTTTCTCCAGTTGTGGCAAGTGGGGGCCACTCTTCATCGCGGTGCGCGGGCCTCTCACTATTGTGGCCTCTCTTGTGGCGGAGCACAGGCTCCAGACGCGCAGGCTCAGTAGTTGTGGCTCACGGGCCTAGTTGCTCCACGGCATGTGGGATCTTCCCAGACCAGGGCTCGAACCCGTGTTTCCTGCATTAGCAGGCAGATTCTCAACCACTGCGCCACCAGGGAAGCCCAGTAATTGATTTTTATAATGGGGTTTAGCTGCTTTTCACTGCTGTGTTTATGCCGCTTTACATCCACATGTCTCACTTACAGAGAGATATCAATACATAGGTTTTAAGATTCTTACTAGTCAGATATATTCTATGGCGGTGAATAGGAGATGTTGAGTCCAGTTCACTGAGCAAGGAGTAGGTCTTGTCTATTACATATTGGGTTTATGGAACGGTATCTGAGCTAATTTCAAACCCTTGTTTTATGCATCACCCCACCTCTCCTTTCCCGTTAAGCAGCCATAGTGTGTTTTCTAAACGTGTGACTCTGTTCTGTTTTGTAATTCAGTTCAAGTGTAGCGGTTTTTACATTCCCTCTATAAGTGATATCTTAGGATCAGTGTCTTTTTCTGTGTGACTTATTTCACTTAGAATCGTCGTACCTAAATCCACTCATCATGCTGCTACTACCTTATGACGTTGATTTCATGGCTGAGTGATATTCCTTTGTACATAAGGACCACAACTTCTTTATGCATTTTTCTCTTTCCTGGGATATTTAAGGTGTAACGAAGTGGAGGTTCTTCTCAAAAGAGCAGCCCTAAACTTCGGGGTGCCTGTATCTTGCTGATTTTTAGTTTTCCCAATTTATACGCCCATGAGTGGAAGTGCCCTAAGCTCTCTAAGCTGAGTTTTTTAGATGTTTCAGGACACACCGTACACTTCTCCAGAGTGGCTGTTGGCAATTTACATCCCGCTCATCAGCGTAGCAAGGCTCCCGTTTCTCCATGGCCTGTCCTCTATTTCTGGTTTTGACACTTTATTCAGCATGGCCCTTTTGACCGATGGGAAGCGAGACATCTTTGTAGCGCTGATTTGCCTTTCCAGGTTGCTTGGTTGGCCAAAAAGGGCGTATGCGTTTTTTCCTGAATATATTCAGGAAAAAACGCATACGCCCTTTTTGGCCAAGGGCATCATTGTCGAGGTTTCGCCGCTTTTCCTGTGCTTTAAAGGCGATTCGAATCTACCTCCTGAAATCTGTTTCCTGCAATTCTGCCTTGCTTTCAAATCCTCTTCGTTGCCTTCCCTCAAAATATTTGTGGCCGAGAGTTATCATTTATAACTCTGCAGGTTTGTGAATTGCAGTGCCCCTGAGCTCCATTTTTCAACTCGCTTTCTTGAAGGCTGGCCGCAAAAGCGCAGGATTGCTTCAGGCCGTATTCTGGTTCCAGGCGCAGGCTGAGCCTGTGGTTAATTCTTCTTCCTGATGGGAAAATAGAGTGGCCTGTGTCTGTCCCAACACCTAGAGCTAGTCTCTCATTGGTTCCCCCTCTTCCCGTTCATCCTCAGGACAAATTGCAACCTGTACGGAACAGGAGGTTAGAGGTGCTGATTCTCCAAGGAGGGAGATTGCTAGTAAAGCGGCTGGAATGGCGAACCCGAGCACAAGGAGATGAGAAATGAAGAGCGTTTTAGAAACGTTTCCCGATCACACGGTGTACCATCTTCTGGGTTTCTAATGCATGTTTTCGATGTAGGAAGATGCCCTTGAACCTGGAGATTTGGGACCCCAGGGATGGGTACCACGCAGTATTTCTTTAAAGGGTCTGCGTTTTCTCTCCCAATCTCACCAAACCTCTCAGCCCCTGAATGTCCACCCTTATGTCTGAATCAGCTGTGGGTCTAGATATGGTCAATCCAGGTGGCATCACAGCCCCTGAACGAATTTTGTAAGAATTTCTCTCTCTTTCACTGTCTTTGTTTCACGGGTTTTTTAAAGTAAGTGATTTTTATAATGGGGTTTAGCTCCTTTTCACTGCTGTGTTTCTGCCGCTTTACACCCACTTGACTCACTTACAGAGAGATATCAATACATAGGTTTTAAGATTCTTACTAGTCAGATATATTCTTGGGCGGTGAATAGGGGGTGTTGAGTCCAGTTCACTGAGCAAGGAGTAGGTCTTGTCTATTACATATTGGGTTTATGGAACGGTATCTGAGCTAATTCGAAACCCTTGTTTTATGCATCACCCCACCTCACCTTTCCCGTTAAGCAGCCATAGTGTGTTTTCTAAACGAGTGACTCTGTTTTGTTTTGTAATTCTGTTCAAGTGTAGCGGTTTTTCCATTCCCTCTATAAGTGATATCTTATGATAAGTGTCTTTTTCTGTGTGACTTATTTCACTTAGAATCGTCATAGATAAATCCACTCATCATGCTGTTACTAGCCTTATGACGTTGATTTCATGGCTGAGTGATATTCCATTGTACATATGGACCACAACTTCTTTATCCATTTTTCTCTTTCCTGGGATATTTAAGGTGTAACGAAGTGGAGGTTCTTGTCAACAGAGCATCCCTAAACTTTGGGGTGCCTGTGTCTTGCTGATTTTTAGTTTTCCCAATTTATACGCCCATGAGTGGAAGTGCCCTATGCTCTCTAAACTGAGTTTTTTAGATGTTTCAGGACACACCGTACACTTCTCCAGAGTGGCTGTTGGCAATTTACATCCCGCCCATCAGCGTAGCAAGGCTCCCGTTTCTCCTTGGCCTGTCCTGCATTTCTGGTTTTGACACTTTATTCAGCATGGCCCTTTTGACCGATGGGAAGCGAGACTTCTTTGTAGGGCTGATTTGCCTTTCCAGGTTGCTTGGTTGGCCAAAAAGGGCGTATGAGTCTTTTCCTGAATATATTCAGGAAAAAACGCATACGCCCTTTTTGGCCAAGGGCATCATTGTGGAGGTTTTGCCTCTTTTCCTGTGCTTTGAAGGCGATTCGAATCTACCTCCTGAAATCTGTTTCCTGCAATTCTGCCTTGCTTTCAAATCCTCTTCGTTGCCTTCCCTCGATATATTTGTGGCCGAGAGTTATCATTTATAACTCTGCAGGTTTGTGAATTGCAGTGCCCCTGAGCTCCATTTTTCAACTCGCTTTCTTGGGAGCTGGCCGCAAAAGCGCAGGATTGCTTCAGGCCCTATTCTGGTTCCGGGCGCAGGCTGAGCCTGTGGTTAATTCTTCTTCCTGATGGGAAAATAGAGTGGCCTGTGCCTGTCCCAAAACCTAGAGCTAGTCTCTCATTGGTTGCCCCTCTTCCCGTTCATCCTCAGGACAAATTGCAACCTGTACGGAACAGGAGGTTAAAGGATCTGATTCTCCAAGGAGGGAGATTGCTATTAAAGAGGCTGGAATGGTGAACCCGATCACAAGGAGATGAGAAATGAGGTGCGATTTAGAAACCTTTCCCGATCACACGGTGTACCATCTTCTGGGTTTCTCATGCATGTTTTCGATGTAGGAAGATGCCCTTGAACCTGGAGTTTTGGGACGCATGGGAAGGGTACCACGCAGTATTCCTTTAAAGGGTCTGCGTTTGCTCCCCCAACCTCACCAAAACTCTCAGCCCCAGGAGTGTCCACCCTTATGTCTGAATCAGCTGTGGGTCTAGATATGGTCAATCCAGGTGGCATCACAGCCCCTGAACGAATTTGGTAAGAATTTCTCTCTCTTTGACTGTCTTTGTTTCACGGGTTTTTAAAAGTAATTGATTTTTATAACGGGGTTTAGCTGCTTTTCACTGCTGTGTTTATGCCGCTTTACACCTACTTGACTCACTTACAGAGAGATATCAATACATAGGTTTTAAGATTCTTACTAGTCAGATATATTCTTGGGCGGTGAATAGGGGTTGTTGAGTCCAGTTCACTGAGCAAGGAGTAGGTCTTGTCTATTACATATTGGGTTTATGGAACGGTATCTGAGCTAAATTGAAACCCTTGTTTTATGCATCACCCCGCCTCTCCTTTCCCGTTTAGCAGCCATAGTGTGTTTTCTAAACGTGTGACTCTATTCTGTTTTGTAATTCAGTTCAAGTGTAGCGGTTCTTACATTCCCTCTATAAGTGATATCTTATGAAAAGTGTCTTTATCTGTGTGACTTATTTCACTTAGAATCGTCGTAGCTAAATCCACTCATCATGCTGCTACTAGCCTTTTGACGTTGATTTCATGGCTGAGTGATATTCCATTGTACATAAGGACCACAACTTCTTTATCCATTTTTCTCTTTCCTGGGATATTTAAGGTGTAACGAAGTGGAGGTTCTTGTCAACAGAGCAGCCCTAAAGTTTGGGGTGCCTGTGTCTTGCTGATTTTTAGTTTTCCCAATTTATACGCCCATGAATGGAAGTGCCCTATGCTCTCTAAGCTGAGTTTTTTACATGTTTCAGGACACACCGTACACTTCTCCAGAGTGGCTGTTGTCAATTTACATCCCTCCCACCAGCGTAGCAAGGCTCCCGTTTCTCCATGGCCTGTCCAGCATTTCTGGTTTTGACACTTTATTCAGCATGGCCCTTTTGACCCATGGGAAGCGAGACTTCTTTGTAGCGCTGATTTGCCTTTTCAGGTTGCTTGGTTGGCCAAAAAGGGCGTATGCGTTTTTTCCTGAATATATTCAGGAAAAAACGCATACGCCCTTTTTGGCCAAGGGACTCATTGTCGAAGTTTTGCCGCTTTTCCTGTGTTTTAAAGGCGATTCGAATCTACCTCCTGAAATCTGTTTCCTGCAATTCTGCCTTGCTTTCAAATCCTCTTCGTTGCATTCCCTCCATATATTTGTTGACAAGAGTTATCATTTATAACTCTGCAAGTTTGTGAATTGCAGGGCCCCGGAGCTCCATTTTTCAACTCGCTTTCTTGGGAGCTGGCCGCAAAAGCGCAGTATTGCTTCAGGCCCAATTCTGGTTCCCGGGGACAGACTGAGCCTGTGGTTAATTCTTCTTCCTGATGGGAAAATAGAGTGGCCTGTGCCTGTCCCAACACCTAGAGCTAGTCTCTCATTGGTTCCCCCTCTTCCCGTTCATCCTCAGGACAAATTGCAACCTGTACGCAACAGGAGGTTAGAGGTGCTGATTCTCCAAAGAGGGAGATTGCTAGTAAAGCGGCTGGAATGGCGAACCCGAGCACAAGGAGATGAGAAATGAGGTGCGTTTTAGAAACGTTTCCCGATCACACGGTGTACCATCTTCTGGGTTTCTCATGCATGTTTTCGATGTAGGAAGATGCCCTTGAACCTGGAGATTTGGAACCCCTGGGATGGGTACCACGCAGTATTTCTTTAAAGGGTCTGCGTTTTCTCTCCCAACCTCACCAAACCTCTCAGCCCCTGAGTGTCCACCCTTATGTCTGAATCAGCTGTGGGTCTAGATATGGTCAATCCAGGTGGCATCACAGCCCCTGAACGAATTTTGTAAGAATTTCTCTCTCTTTCACTGTCTTTGTTTCACGGGTTTTTTAAAGTAAGTGATTTTTATAATGGGGTTTAGCTGCTTTTCACTGCTGTGTTTCTGCCGCTTTACACCCACTTGTCTCACTTACAGAGAGATATCAATACATAGGTTTTAAGATTCTTACTAGTCAGATATATTTTTGGGCGGTGATTAGGGGGTGTTGAGTCCAGTTCACTGAGGAAGGAGTAGGTCTTGTCTATTACATATTGGGTTTATGGAACGGTATCTGAGCTCATTTGAAACCCTTGTTTTATGCAGCACCCCACCTCACCTTTCCCGTTAAGCAGCCATAGTGTGTTTTCTAAACGTGTGATTCTGTTTTGTTTTGTAATTCAGTTCAAGTGTAGCGTTTTTTCCATTCCCTCTCTAAGTGATATCTTATGATAAGTGTCTTTTTCTGTGTGACTTATTTCACTTAGAATCGTCGTAGCTAAATCCACTCATCATGTTGTTACTAGCCTTATGACGTTGATTTCATGGCTGAGTGATACTCCATTGTACATAAGGACCACAACTTCTTTATCCATTTTTCTCTTTCCTGGGATATTTAAGGTGTAACGAAGTGGAGGTTCTTGTCAACAGAGCATCCCTAAAGTTTGGGGTGCCTGTGTCTTGCTGATTTTTAGTTTTCCCAATTTATACGCCCATGAGTCGAAGTGCCCTAAGCTCTCTAAGCTGAGTTTTTTAGATGTTTCAGGACACACCGTACACTTCTCCAGAGTGGCTGTTGGCAATTTACATCCCGCCCATCAGCGTAGCAAGGCTCCCGTTTCTCCATGGCCTGTCCTGCATTTCTGGTTTTGACACTTTATTCAGCATGGCCCTTTTGACCGATGGGAAGCGAGACTTCTTTGTAGCGCTGATTTGCCTTTCCAGGTTGCTTGGTTGGCCAAAAAGGGCGTATGCGTTTTTTCCTGAATATATTCAGGAAAAAACGCATACGCCCTTTTTGGCCAAGGGCATCATTGTCGAGGTTTCGCCGCTTTTCCTGTGCTTTAAAGGCGATTCGAATCTACCTCCTGAAATCTGTTTCCTGCAATTCTGCCTTGCTTTCAGATCCTCTTCGTTGCCTTCCCTCGATATATTTGTGGACGAGAGTTATCATTTATAACTCTGCAGGTTTGTGAATTGCAGTGCCCCTGAGCTCCATTTTTCAACTCGCTTTCTTGAAGGCTGGCCGCAAAAGCGCAGGATTGCTTCAGGCCCTATTCTGGTTCCGGGCGCAGGCTGAGCCTGTGGTTAATTCTTCTTCCTGATGGGAAAATAGAGTGAGCTGTGCCTGTCCCAACACCTAGAGCTAGTCTCTCATTGGTTCCCCCTCTTCCCGTTCATCCTCAGGACAAATTGCAACCTGTACGGAACAGGAGGTTAAAGGTGCTGATTCTCCAAGGAGGGAGATTGCTAGTAAAGCGGCTGGAATGGCGAACCCGAGCCCAAGGAGATGAGAAATGAGGTGCGTTTTAGAAACGTTTCCCGATCACACGGTGTACCATCTTCTGGGTTTCTCATGCATGTTTTCGATGTAGGAAGATGCCCTTGAACCTGGAGATTTGGGACCCATGGGATGGGTACCACGCAGTATTCCTTTAAAGGGTCTGCGTTTGCTCCCCCAACCTCACCAAACCTCTCAGCCCCTGAGTGTCCACCATTATGTCTCAATCACCTGTGGGTCTAGGTATGGTCAATCCAGGTGGCATCACAGCCCCTGAACGAATTTTGTAAGAATTTCCCTCTCTTTCACTGTCTTTGTTTCACGGGTTTTTTAAAGTAATTGATTTTTTTTTTAAATATAAGCAAATTTTTTTTTTAAGATTTCTTTAGTGATTGATTGATTGATTGATTGCTATGTTGGGTCTTCGTTTCTGTGCTAGGGCTTTCTCCAGTTGTGGCAAGTGGGGGCCACTCTTCATCGCGGTGTGCGGGCCTCTCACTATTGTGGCCTCTCTTGTGGCGGAGCACAGGCTCCAGACGCGCAGGCTCAGTAGTTGTGGCTCACGGGCCTAGTTGCTCCACGGCATGTGGGATCTTCCCAGACCAGGGCTCGAACCCGTGTTTCCTGCATTAGCAGGCAGATTCTCAACCACTGTGCCACCAGGGAAGCCCAGTAATTGATTTTTATAATGGGGTTTAGCTGCTTTTCACTGCTGTGTTTATGCCGCTTTACATCCACATGTCTCACTTACAGAGAGATATCAATACATAGGTTTTAAGATTCTTACTAGTCAGATATATTCTACGGCGGTGAATAGGAGATGTTGAGTCCAGTTCACTGAGCAAGGAGTAGGTCTTGTCTATTACATATTGGGTTTATGGAACGGTATCTGAGCTAATTTCAAACCCTTGTTTTATGCATCACCCCACCTCTCCTTTCCCGTTAAGCAGCCATAGTGTGTTTTCTAAACGTGTGACTCTGTTCTGTTTTGTAATTCAGTTCAAGTGTAGCGGTTTTTACATTCCCTATAAAAGTGATATCTTAGGATCAGTGTCTTTTTCTGTGTGACTTATTTCACTTAGAATCGTCGTACCTAAATCCACTCATCATGCTGCTACTAGCCTTATGACGTTGATTTCATGGCTGAGTGATATTCCTTTGTACATAAGGACCACAACTTCTTTATGCATTTTTCTCTTTCCTGGGATATTTAAGGTGTAACGAAGTGGAGGTTCTTGTCAACAGAGCAGACCTAAACTTTGGGGTGCCTGTGTCTTGCTGATTTTTAGTTTTCCCAATTTATACGCCCATGAGTGGAAGTGCCCTAAGCTCTCTAAGCTGAGTTTTTTAGATGTTTCAGGCCACACCGTACACTTCTCCAGAGTGGCTGTTGGCAATTTATATCCCGCTCATCAGCGTAGCAAGGCTCCCGTTTCTCCATGGCCTGTCCTCTATTTCTGGTTTTGACACTTTATTCAGCATGGCCCTTTTGACCGATGGGAAGCGAGACTTCTTTGTAGTGCTGATTTGCCTTTCCAGGTTGCTTGGTTGGCCAAAAAGGGCGTATGCGTTTTTTCCTGAATATATTCAGGAAAAAACGCATACGCCCTTTTTGGCCAAGGGCATCATTGTCTAGGTTTCGCCGCTTTTCCTGTGCTTTAAAGGCGATTCGAATCTACCTCCTGAAATCTGTTTCCTGCAATTCTGCCTTGCTTTCAAATCCTCTTCGTTGCCTTCCCTCAAAATATTTGTGGCCGAGAGTTATCATTTATAACTCTGCAGGTTTGTGAATTGCAGTGCCCCTGAGCTCCATTTTTCAACTCGCTTTCTTGAAGGCTGGCCGCAAAAGCGCAGGATTGCTTCAGGCCCTATTCTGGTTCCCGGCGCAGGCTGAGCCTGTGGTTAATTCTTCTTCCTGATGGGAAAATAGAGTGGCCTGTGTCTGTCCCAACACCTAGAGCTAGTCTCTCATTGGTTCCCCCTCTTCCCGTTCATCCTCAGGACAAATTGCAACCTGTACGGAACAGGAGGTTAGAGGTGCTGATTCTCCAAGGAGGGAGATTGCTAGTAAAGCGGCTGGAATGGTGAACCCGAGCACAAGGAGATGAGAAATGAGGAGCGTTTTAGAAACGTTTCCCGATCAAACGGTGTACCATCTTCTGGGTTTCTCATGCATGTTTTCGATGTAGGAAGATGCCCTTGAACCTGGAGATTTGGGACCCCTGGGATGGGTACCACGCAGTATTTCTTTAAAGGGTCTTCGTTTTCTCTCCCAACCTCACCAAACCTCTCAGCCCCTGAGTGTCCACCCTTATGTCTGAATCAGCTGTGGGTCTAGATATGTTCAATCCAGGTGGCATCACAGCCCCTGAACGAATTTTGTAAGAATTTCTCTCTCTTTCTCTGTCTTTGTTTCACGGGTTTTGTAAAGTAAGTGATTTTTATAATGGGGTTTAGCTCCTTTTCACTGCTGTGTTTCTGCCGCTTTAAACCCACTTGACTCACTTACAGAGAGATATCAATACATAGGTTTTAACATTCTTATTAGTCAGATATATTCTTGGGTGGTGAATAGGGGGTGTTGAGTCCAGTTCACTGAGCAAGGAGTAGGTCTTGTCTATTACATATTGGGTTTATGGAACGGTATCTGAGCTATTTTGAAACCCTTGTTTTATGCATCACCCCACCTCTCCTTTCCCGTTAAGCAGCCATAGTGTGTTTTCTAAACGTGTGACTCTATTCTGTTTTGTAATTCAGTTCACGTGTAGCGGTTTTTCCATTCCCTCTATAAGTGATATCTTATGATAAGTGTCTTTTTCTGTGTGCCTTATTTCACTTAGAATCCTCGTAGCTAAATCCACTCATCATGCTGCTAGTAGCCTTATGACGTTGATTTCATGGCTGAGTGATATTCCATTGTACATAAGGACCACAACTTCTTCATCCATTTTTCTCTTTCCTGGGATATTTAAGGTGAAATGAAGTGGAGTCTCTTGTAAACAGGGCAGGCCTAAACTTTGGGGTGCCTGTGTCTTGCTGATTTTTAGTTTTCCCAATTTATACGCCCATGAGTGGAAGTGCCCTATGCTCTGTAAGCTGAGTTTTTTAGATGTTTCAGGACACACCGTACACTTCTCCAGAGTGGCTGTTGGCAATTTACATCCCGCCCACCAGCGTAGCAAGGCTCCCGTTTCTCCATGGCCTGTCCTGCATTTCTGGTTTTGACACTTTATTCAGCATGGCCCTTTTGACCGATGGGAAGCGAGACTTCTTTGTAGCGCTGATTTGCCTTTCCAGGTTGCTTGGTTGGCCAAAAAGGGCGTATGCGTTTTTTCCTGAATATATTCAGGAAAAAACGCATACGCCCTTTTTGGCCAAGGGCATCATTGTCGAGGTTTTGCCGCTTTTCTTGTGCTTTAAAGGCGATTCGAATCTACCTCCTGAAATCTGTTTCCTGCAATTCTGCCTTGCTTTCAAATCCTCTTCGTTGCCTTCCCTCAAAATATTTGTGGCCGAGAGTTATCATTTTTAACTCTGCAGGTTTGTGAATTGCAGTGCCCCTGAGCTCCATTTTTCAACTCGCTTTCTTGAAGGCTGGCCGCAAAAGCGCAGGATTGCTTCAGGCCCTATTCTGGTTCCGGGCGCAGGCTGAGCCCGTGGTTAATTCTTCTTCCTGATGGGAAAATAGAGTGAGCTGTGCCTGTCCCAACACCTAGAGCTAGTCTCTCATTGGTTCCCCCTCTTCCCGTTCATCCTCAGGACAAATTGCAACCTGTACGGAACAGGAGGTTAAAGGTGCTGATTCTCCAAGGAGGGAGATTGCTAGTAAAGCGGCTGGAATGGCGAACCCGAGCACAAGGAGATGAGAAATGAGGTGCGTTTTAGAAACATTTCCCGATCACACGGTGTACCATCTTCTGGGTTTCTCATGCATGTTTTCGATGTAGGAAGATGCCCTTGAACCTGGAGATTTGGAAACCATGGGATGAGTACCACGCAGTATTCCTTTAAAGGGTCTGCGTTTGCTCCCCCAACCTCACCAAACCTCTCAGCCCCTGAGTGTCCACCGTTATGTCTCAATCACCTGTGGGTCTAGGTATGGTCAATCCAGGTGGCATCACAGCCCCTGAACGAATTTTGTAAGAATTTCTCTCTCTTTCACTGTCTTTGTTTCACGGGTTTTTTTAAGTAATTGATTTTTTTTTTAAATATAAGCAAATTTTTTTTAAGATTTCTTTAGTGATTGATTGATTGATTGATTGCTATGTTGGGTCTTCGTTTCTGTGCTAGGGCTTTCTCCAGTTGTGGCAAGTGGGGGCCACTCTTCATCGCGGTGCGCGGGCCTCTCACTATTGTGGCCTCTCTTGTGGCGGAGCACAGGCTCCAGACGCGCAGGCTCAGTAGTTGTGGCTCACGGGCCTAGTTGCTCCACGGCATGTGGGATCTTCCCAGACCAGGGCTCGAACCCGTGTTTCCTGCATTAGCAGGCAGATTCTCAAGCACTGCGCAACCAGGGAAGCCCAGTAATTGATTTTTATAATGGGGTTTAGCTGCTTTTCACTGCTGTGTTTCTGCCGCTTTACACCAACTTGACTCACTTACAGAGAGATATCAATACATAGGTTTTAACATTCTTACTAGTCAGGTATATTCTTGGGTGGTGAATAGGGGTTGTTGAGTCCAGTTCACTGAGCAAGGAGTAGGTCTTGTCTATTACATATTGGGTTTATGGAACGGTATCTGAGCTAATTTGAAACCCTTGTTTTATGCATCACCCCGCCTCTCCTTTCCCGTTAAGCAGCCATAGTGTGTTTTCTAAACGTGTGACTCTATTCTGTTTTGTAATTCAGTTCAAGTGTAGCGGTTCTTACATTCCCTCTATAAGTGATATCTTATGATAAGTGTCTTTTTCTGTGTGCCTTATTTCACTTAGAATCGTCGTAGCTAAATCCACTCATCATGCTGCTACTAGCCTTATGACGTTGATTTCATGGCTGAGGGATATTCCATTGTACATAAGGACCACAACTTCTTTATCAATTTTTCTCTTTCCTGGGATATTTAAGGTGTAACGAAGTGGAGGTTCTTGTCAACAGAGCAGCCCTAAACTGTGGGGTGCCTGTGTCTTGCTGATTTTTAGTTTTCCCAATTTATACGCCCATGAGTGGAAGTGCCCTATGCTCTGTAAGCTGAGTTTTTTAGATGTTTCAGGACACACCGTACACTTCTCCAGAGTGGCTGTTGGCAATTTACATCCCGCCCACCAGCGTAGCAAGGCTCCCGTTTCTCCATGGCCTGTCCTGCATTTCTGGTTTTGACACTTTATTCAGCATGGCCCTTTTGACCGATGGGAAGCGAGACTTCTTTGTAGCGCTGATTTACCTTTCCAGGTTGCTTAGTTGGCCAAAAAGGGCGTATGCGTTTTTTCCTGAATATATTCAGGAAAAAACGCATACGCCCTTTTTGGCCAAGGGCATCATTGTCGAGGTTTTGCCGCTTTTCCTGTGCTTTAAATGCGATTCGAATCTACCTCCTGAAATCTGTTTCCTGCAATTCTGCCTTGCTTTCAAATCCTCTTCGTTGCCTTCCCTCAAAATATTTGTGGCCGAGAGTTATCATTTTTAACTCTGCAGGTTTGTGAATTGCAGTGCCCCTGAGCTCCATTTTTCAACTCGCTTTCTTGGGAGCTGGCCGCAAAAGCGCAGGATTGCTTCAGGCCCTATTCTGGTTCCGGGCGCAGGCTGAGCCTGTGGTTAATTCTTCTTCCTGATGGGAAAATAGAGTGAGCTGTGCCTGTCCCAACACCTAGAGCTAGTCTCTCATTGGTTCCCCCTCTTCCCGTTCATCCTCAGGACAAATTGCAACCTGTACGGAACAGGAGGTTAAAGGTGCTGATTCTCCAAGGAGGGAGATTGCTAGTAAAGCGGCTGGAATGGCGAACCCGAGCACAAGGAGATGAGAAATGAGGTGCGTTTTAGAAACGTTTCCCGATCACACGGTGTACCATCTTCTGGGTTTCTCATGCATGTTTTCGATGTAGGAAGATGCCCTTGAACCTGGAGATTTGGGACCCATGGGATGAGTACCACGCAGTATTCCTTTAAAGGGTCTGCGTTTGCTCCCCCAACCTCACCAAACCTCTCAGCCCCTGAGTGTCCACCGTTATGTCTCAATCACCTGTGGGTGTAGGTATGGTCAATCCAGGTGGCATCACAGCCCCTGAACGAATTTTGTAAGAATTTCTCTCTCTTTCACTGTCTTTGTTTCTCGGGTTTTTTAAAGTAAGTGATTTTTATAATGGGGTTTAGCTGCTTTTCACTGCTGTGTTTCTGCCGCTTTACACCCACTTGACTCACTTACAGAGAGAAATCAATACATAGGTTTTAAGATTCTTACTAGTCAGATATATTCTTGGGCGGTGATTAGGGGGTGTTGAGTCCAGTTCACTGAGCAAGGAGTAGGTCTTGTCTATTACATATTGGGTTTATGGAACGGTATCTGAGCTAATTTGAAACCCTTGTTTTATGCAGCACCCCACCTCACCTTTCCCGTTAAGCAGCCATAGTGTGTTTTCTAAACGTGTGACTCTGTTTTGTTTTGTAATTCAGTTCAAGTGTAGCGGTTTTTCCATTCCCTCTATAAGTGATATCTTATGATAAGTGTCTTTTTCTGTGTGACTTATTTCACTTAGAATCGTCGTAGCTAAATCCACTCATCATGCTGTTACTAGCCTTATGACGTTGATTTCATGGCTGAGTGATATTCCATTGTTCATAAGGACCACAACTTCTTTATCCATTTTTGTCTTTCCTGGGATATTTAAGGTGTAAAGAAGTGGAGGTTCTTGTCAACAGAGCATCCCTAAACTTTGGGGTGCCTGTGTCTTGCTGATTTTTAGTTTTCCCAATTTATACGCCCATGAGTGGAAGTGCCCTAAGCTCTCTAAGCTGAGTTTTTTAGATGTTTCAGGACACACCGTACACTTCTCCAGAGTGGCTGTTGGCAATTTACATCTCGCTCATCAGCGTAGCAAGGCTCCCGTTTCTCCATGGCCTGTCCTCTATTTCTGGTTTTGACACTTTATTCAGCATGGCCCTTTTGACCGATGGGAAGCGAGACTTCTTTGTAGCGCTGATTTGCCTTTCCAGGTTGCTTGGTTGGCCAAAAAGGGCGTATGCGTTTTTTCCTGAATATATTCAGGAAAAAACGCATACGCCCTTTTTGGCCAAGGGACTCATTGTCGAAGTTTTGCCGCTTTTCCTGTGTTTTAAAGGCGATTTGAATCTACCTCCTGAAATCTGTTTCCTGCAATTCTGCCTTGCTTTCAAATCCTCTTCGTTGCGTTCCCTCCATATATTTGTTGACGAGAGTTATCATTTATAACTCTGCAAGTTTGTGAATTGCAGTGCCCCTGAGCTCCATTTTTCAACTCGCTTTCTTGGGAGCTGGCCGCAAAAGCGCAGGATTGCTATAGGCCCTATTCTGGTTCCGGGCGCAGGCTGAGCCTGTGGTTAATTCTTCTTCCTGATGGGAAAATAGAGTGAGCTGTGCCTGTCCCAACACCTAGAGCTAGTCTCTCATTGGTTCCCCCTCTTCCCGTTCATCCTCAGGACAAATTGCAACGTGTACGGAACAGGAGGTTAAAGGTGTTGATTCTCCAAGGAGGGAGATTGCTAGTAAAGCGGCTGGAATGGCGAACCCGAGCACAAGGAGATGAGAAATGAGGTGCGTTTTGGAAACCTTTCCCGATCACACGGTGTACCATCTTCTGGGTTTCTCATGCATGTTTTCGATGTAGGAAGATGCCCTTGAACCTGGATATTTGGGACCCATGGGATGGGTACCACGCAGTATTCCTTTAAAGGGTCTGCGTTTGCTCCCCCAACCTCACCAAACCACTCAGCCCCTGAGTGTCCACCCTTATGTCTCAATCAGCTGTGGGTCTAGATATGGTCAATCCAGGTGGCATCACAGCCCCTGAACGAATTTGGTAAGAATTTCTCTCTCTTTCACTGTCCTTGTTTCACGGGATTTTAAAAGTAATTGATTTTTATAATGGGGTTTAGCTGCTTTTCACTGCTGTGTTTCTGCCGCATTACACCCTCTTGACTCACTTACAGAGAGATATCAATACATAGGTTTTAACATTCTTACTAGTCAGATATAATCCTGAGCGGTGAATAGGGGATGTTGAGTCCAGGTCACTGAGCAAGGAGTAGGTCTTGTCTATTACATATTGGGTTTATGGAACGGTATCTGAGCTAATTTGAAACCCTTGTTTTATGCATCACCCCACCTCTCCTTTCCCGTTAAGCAGCCATAGTGTGTTTTCTAAACGTGTGACTCTATTCTGTTTTGTAATTCAGTTCAAGTGTAGCGGTTTTTCCATTCCCTCTATAAGTGATATCTTATGATAAGTGTCTTTTTCTGTGTGACTTATTTCACTTAGAATCGTCGTAGCTAAATCCACTCATCATGCTGCTACTAGCCTTATGACGTTGATTTCATGGCTGAGTGATATTCCATTGTACATAAGGACCACAACTTCTTTATCCATTTTTCCCTTTCCTGGGATATTTAAGGTGTAACGAAGTGGAGGTTCTTGTCAACAGAGCAGCCCTAAACTTTGGGGTGCCTGTGTCTTGCTGATTTTTAGTTTTCCCAATTTATACGCCCATGAGTGGAAGTGCCCTATGCTCTCTAACCTGAGTTTTTTAGATGTTTCAGGACACACCGTACACTTCTCCAGAGTGGCTGTTGGCAATTTACATCCTGCCCATCAGTGTAGCAAGGCTCCCGTTTCTCCTTGGCCTGTCCTGCATATCTGGTTTTGACACTTTATTCATCATGGCCCTTTTGACCAATGGGAAGCGAGACTTCTTTGTAGCGCTGATTTGCCTTTCCAGGTTGCTTGGTTGGCCAAAAAGGGCGTATGCGTTTTTTCCTGAACATATTCAGGAAAAAACGCATACGCCCTTTTTGGCCAAGGGCATCATTGTCGAGGTTTTGCCGCTTTTCCTGTGCTTTAAAGGCGATTCGAATCTCCCTCCTGAAATCTGTTTCCTGCAATTCTGCCTTGCTTTCAAATCCTCTTCGTTGCCTTCCCTCAAAATATTTGTGGCCGAGAGTTATCATTTATAACTCTGCAGGTTTGTGAATTGCAGTGCCCCTGAGCTCCATTTTTCAACTCGCTTTCTTGAAGGCTGGCCACAAAAGCGCAGGATTGCTTCAGGCCCTATTCTGGTTCCGGGCGCAGGCTGAGCCTGTGGTTAATTCTTCTTCCTGATGGGAAAATAGAGTGGCCTGTGTCTACCCCAACACCTAGAGCTAGTCTCTCATTGGTTCCCCTCTTCCCGTTCATCCTCAGGACAAATTGCAACCTGTACGGAACAGGAGGTTAGAGGTGCTGATTCTCCAAGGAGGGAGATTGCTAGTAAAGCGGCTGGAATGGTGAACCCGAGCACAAGGAGATGAGAAATGAGGAGCGTTTTAGAAACGTTTCCCGATCACACGGTGTACCATTTTCTGGGTTTCTCATGCATGTTTTCGATGTAGGAAGATGCCCTTGAACCTGGAGATTTGGGACCCCTGGGATGGGTACCATGCAGTATTTCTTTAAAGGGTCTGCGTTTTCTCTCCCAACCTCACCAAACCTGTCAGCCCCTGAGTGTCCATCCTTATGTCTCAATCAGCTGTGGGTCTAGATATGGTCAATCCAGGTGGCATCACAGCCCCTGAACGAATTTTGTAAGAATTTCTCTCTCTTTCACTGTCTTTGTTTCACGGGTTTTTTAAAGTAAGTGATTTTTATAATGGGGTTTAGCTCCTTTTCACTGCCGTGTTTCTGCCGCTTTACACCCACTTGACTCACTTACAGAGAGATATCAATACATAGGTTTTAAGATTCTTACTAGTCAGATATATTCTTGGGCGGTGAATAGGGGGTGTTGAGTCCAGTTCACTGAGCAAGGAGTAGGTCTTGTCTATTACATATTGGGTTTATGGAACGGTATCTGAGCTAATTCGAAACCCTTGTTTTATGCATCACCCCACCTCACCTTTCCCGTTAAGCAGCCATAGTGTGTTTTCTAAACGTGTGACTCTGTTTTGTTTTGTAATTCTGTTCAAGTGTAGCGGTTTTTCCATTCCCTCTATAAGTGATATCTTATGATAAGTGTCTTTTTCTGTGTGACTTATTTCACTTAGAATCGTCGTACCTAAATCCACTCATCATGCTGTTACTAGCCTTATGACGTTGATTTCATGGCTGAGTGATATTCCATTGTACATAAGGACCACAACTTCTTTATCCATTTTTCTCTTTCCTGGGATATTTAAGGTGTAACGAAGTGGAGGTTCTTGTCAACAGAGCATCCCTAAACTTTGGGGTGCCTGTGTCTTGCTGATTTTTAGTTTTCCCAATTTATACGCCCATGAGTGGAAGTGCCCTATGCTCTCTAAACTGAGTTTTTTAGATGTTTCAGGACACACCGTACACTTCTCCAGAGTGGCTGTTGGCAATTTACATCCCGCCCATCAGCGTAGCAAGGCTCCCGTTTCTCCTTGGCCTGTCCTGCATTTCTGGTTTTGACACTTTTTTCAGCATGGCCCTTTTGACCGATGGGAAGCGAGACTTCTTTGTAGCGCTGATTTGCCTTTCCAGGTTGCTTGGTTGGCCAAAAAGGACGTATGCGTCTTTTCCTGAATATATTCAGGAAAAAACGCATACGCCCTTTTTGGCCAAGGGCATCATTGTGGAGGTTTTGCCATTTTTCCTGTGCTTTGAAGGCGATTCGAATCTACCTCCTGAAATCTGTTTCCTGCAATTCTGCCTTGCTTTCAAATCCTCTTCATTGCCTTCCCTCGATATATTTGTGGCCGAGAGTTATCATTTATAACTCTGCAGGTTTGTGAATTGCAGTGCCCCTGAGCTCCATTTTTCAACTCGCTTTCTTGAAGGCTTGCCGCAAAAGCGCAGGATTGCTTCAGGCCCTATTCTGGTTCCGGGCGCAGGCTGAGCCTGTGGTTAATTCTTCTTCCTGATGGGAAAATAGAGTGAGCTGTGCGTGTCCCAACACCTAGAGCTAGTCTCTCATTGGTTCCCCTCTTCCCGTTCATCCTCAGGACAAATTGCAACCTGTACGGAACAGGAGGTTAAAGGTGCTGATTCTCCAAGGAGGGAGATTGCTAGTAAAGCGGCTGGAATGGCGAACCCGAGCCCAAGGAGATGAGAAATGAGGTGCGTTTTAGAAACGTTTCCCGATCACACGGTGTACCATCTTCTGGGTTTCTCATGCATGTTTTCGATGTAGGAAGATGCCCTTGAACCTGGAGATTTGGGACCCATGGGATGGGTACCACGCAGTATTCCTTTAAAGGGTCTGCGTTTGCTCCCCCAACCTCACCAAACCTCTCAGCCCCTGAGTGTCCACCATTATGTCTCAATCACCTGTGGGTCTAGGTATGGTCAATCCAGGTGGCATCACAGCCCCTGAACGAATTTTGTAAGAATTTCTCTCTCTTTCACTGTCTTTGTTTCACGGGGTTTTTAAAGTAATTGATTTTTTTTTAAAATATAAGCAAATTTTTTTTTTAAGATTTCTTTAGTGATTGATTGATTGATTGATTGCTATGTTGGGTCTTCGTTTCTGTGCTAGGGCTTTCTCCAGTTGTGGCAAGTGGGGGCCACTCTTCATCGCGGTGCGCGGGCCTCTCACTATTGTGGCCTCTCTTCTGGCGGAGCACAGGCTCCAGACGCGCAGGCTCAGTAGTTGTGGCTCACGGGCCTAGTTGCTCCACGGCATGTGGGATCTTCCCAGACCAGGGTTCGAACCCGTGTTTCCTGCATTAGCAGGCAGATTCTCAACCACTGCGCCACCAGGGAAGCCCAGTAATTGATTTTTATAATGGGGTTTAGCTGCTTTTCACTGCTGTGTTTCTGCCGCTTTACATCCACATGTCTCACTTACAGAGAGATATCAATACATAGGTTTTAACATTCTTATTAGTCAGATATATTCTTGGGTGGCGAATAGGGGGTGTTGAGTCCAGTTCACTGAGCAAGGAGTAGGTCTTGTCTATTACATATTGGGTTTATGGAACGGTATCTGAGCTAATTTGAAACCCTTGTTTTATGCATCACCCCACCTCTCCTTTCCCGTTAAGCAGCCATAGTGTGTTTTCTAAACGTGTGACTCTATTCTGTTTTGTAATTCATTTCAAGTGTAGCGGTTTTTCCATTCCCTCTATAAGTGATATCTTATGATAAGTGTCTTTTTCTGTGTGCCTTATTTCACTTAGAATCGTCGTAGCTAAATCCACTCATCATGCTGCTAGTAGCCTTATGACGTTGATTTCATGGCTGAGTGATATTCCATTGTACATAAGGACCACAACTTCTTTATCCATTTTTCCCTTTCCTGGGATATTTAAGGTGTAACGAAGTGGAGGTTCTTGTCAACAGAGCAGCCCTAAACTTTGGGGTGCCTGTGTCTTGCTGATTTTTAGTTTTCCCAATTTATACGCCCATGAGTGGAAGTGCCCTATGCTCTGTAAGCTGAGTTTTTTAGATGTTTCAGGACACACCGTACACTTCTCCAGAGTGGCTGTCGGCAATTTACATCCCACCCACCAGCGTAGCAAGGCTCCCGTTTCTCCATGGCCTGTCCTGCATTTCTGGTTTTGACACTTTATTCAGCATGGCCCTTTTGACCGATGGGAAGCGAGACTTCTTTGTAGCGCTGATTTGCCTTTCCAGGTTGCTTGGTTGGCCAAAAAGGGCGTATGCGTTTTTTCCTGAATATATTCAGGAAAAAACGCATACGCCCTTTTTGACCAAGGGCATCATTGTCGAGATTTTGCCGCTTTTCCTGTGCTTTAAAGGCGATTCGAATCTACCTCCTGAAATCTGTTTCCTGCAATTCTGCCTTGCTTTCAAATCCTCTTCGTTGCCTTCCCTCAAAATATTTGTGGCCGAGAGTTATCATTTTTACCTCTGCAGGTTTGTGAATTGCAGTGCCCCTGAGCTCCATTTTTCAACTCGCTTTCTTGGGAGCTGGCCGCAAAAGCGCAGGATTGCTTCAGGCCCTATTCTGGTTCCGGGCGCAGGCTGAGCCTGTGGTTAATTCTTCTTTCTGATGGGAAAATAGAGTGAGCTGTGCCTGTCCCAACACCTAGAGCTAGTCTCTCATTGGTTCCCCCTCTTCCCGTTCATCCTCAGGACAAATTGCAACCTGTACGGAACAGGAGGTTAAAGGTGCTGATTCTCCAAGGAGGGAGATTGCTAGTAAAGCGGCTGGAATGGCGAACCCGAGCACAAGGAGATGAGAAATGAGGTGCGTTTTAGAAACGTTTCCCGATCACACGGTGTACCATCTTCTGGGTTTCTCATGCATGTTTTCGATGTAGGAAGATGCCCTTGAACCTGGAGATTTGGAAACCATGGGATGAGTACCACGCAGTATTCCTTTAAAGGGTCTGCGTTTGCTCCCGCAACCTCACCATACCTCTCAGCCCCTGAGTGTCCACCGTTATGTCTCAATCACCTGTGGGTCTAGGTATGGTCAATCCAGGTGGCATCACAGCCCCTGAACGAATTTTGTAAGAATTTCTCTCTCTTTCACTGTCTTTGTTTCACGGGTTTTTTTAAGTAATTGATTTTTTTTTAAATATAAGCAAATTTTTTTTTTAAGATTTCTTTAGTGATTGATTGATTGATTGATTGCTATGTTGGGTCTTCGTTTCTGTGCTAGGGCTTTCTCCAGTTGTGGCAAGTGGGGGCCACTCTTCATCGCGGTGCGCGGGCCTCTCACTATTGTGGCCTCTCTTGTGGCAGAGCACAGGCTCCAGACGCGCAGGCTCAGTAGTTGTGGCTCACGGGCCTAGTTGCTCCACGGCATGTGGGATCTTCCCAGACCAGGGCTCGAACCCGTGTTTCCTGCATTAGCAGGCAGATTCTCAAGCACTTCGCAACCAGGGAAGTCCAGTAATTGATTTTTATAATGGGGTTTAGCTGCTTTTCACTGCTGTGTTTCTGCCACTTTACACCAACTTGACTCACTTACAGAGAGATATCAATTCATAGGTTTTAACATTCTTACTAGTCAGATATATTCTTGGGTGGTGAATAGGGGTTGTTGAGTCCAGTTCACTGAGCAAGGAGTAGGTCTTGTCTATTACATATTGGGTTTATGGAACGGTATCTGAGCTAAATTCAAACCCTTGTTTTATGCATCACCCCGCCTCTCCTTTCCCGTTTAGCAGCCATAGTGTGTTTTCTAAACGTGTGACTCTATTCTGTTTTGTAATTCAGTTCAAGTGTAGCGGTTCTTACATTCCCTCTATAAGTGATATCTTATGAAAAGTGTCTTTATCTGTGTGACTTATTTCACTTAGAATCGTCGTAGCTAAATCCACTCATCATGCTGCTACTAGCCTTATGACGTTGATTTCATGGCTGAGTGATATTCCATTGTACATAAGGACCACAACTTCTTTATCCATTTTTCTCTTTCCTGGGATATTTAAGGTGTAACGAAGTGGAGGTTCTTGTCAACAGAGCATCCCTAAACTTTGGGGTGCCTGTGTCTTGCTGATTTTTAGTTTTCCCAATTTATACGCCCATGAATGGAAGTGCCCTATGCTCTCTAAGCTGAGTTTTTTACATGTTTCAGGACACACCGTACACTTCTCCAGAGTGGCTGTTGGCAATTTACATCCCTCCCACCAGCGTAGCAAGGCTCCCGTTTCTCCATGGCCTGTCCAGCATTTCTGGTTTTGACACTTTATTCAGCATGGCCCTTTTGACCCATGGGAAGCGAGACTTCTTTGTAGCGCTGATTTGCCTTTTCAGGTTGCTTGGTTGGCCAAAAAGGGCGTATGCGTTTTTTCCTGAATATATTCAGGAAAAAACGCATACGCCCTTTTTGGCCAAGGGACTCATTGTCGAAGTTTTGCCGCTTTTCCTGTGTTTTAAAGGCGATTCGAATCTACCTCCTGAAATCTGTTTCCTGCAATTCTGCCTTGCTTTCAAATCCTCTTCGTTGCGTTTCCTCCATATATTTGTTGACGAGAGTTATCATTTATAACTCTGCAAGTTTGTGAATTGCAGTGCCCCTGAGCTCCATTTTTCAACTCGCTTTCTTGGGAGCTGGCCGCAAAAGCGCAGGATTGCTTCAGGCCCTATTCTGGTTCCGGGCGCAGGCTGAGCCTGTGGTTAATTCTTCTTCCTGATGGGAAAATAGAGTGAGCTGTGCCTGTCCCAACACCTAGAGCTAGTCTCTCATTGGTTCCCCCTCTTCCCGTTCATCCTCAGGACAAATTGCAACGTGTACGGAACAGGAGATTAAAGGTGTTGGTTCTCCAAGGAGGGAGATTGCTAGTAAAGCGGCTGGAATGGCGAACCCGAGCCCAAGGAGATGAGAAATGAGGAGCGTTTTATAAACCTTTCCCGATCACACGGTGTACCATCTTCTGGGTTTCTGATGCATGTTTTCGATGTAGGAAGATACCCTTGAACCTGGAGACTTGGGACCCATGGGATGGGTACCACGCAGTATTCCTTTAAAGGGTCTGCGTTTGCTCCCCCAACCTCACCAAACCTCTCAGCCCCAAGAGTGTCCATCCTTATGTCTCAATCAGCTGTGGGTCTAGATATGGTCAATCCAGGTGGCATCACAGCCCCTGAACGAATTTTGTAAGAATTTGTCTCTCTTTCACTGTCTTTGTTCACGGGTATTTTAAAGTATTTGATTTTTATAATGGGGTTTAGCTGCTTTTCACTGCTGTGTTTCTGCCGCTTTACACCCACTTGACTCACTTACAGAGAGATATCAATAAATAGGTTTTAACATTCTTATTAGTCAGATATATTCTTGGGTGGTGAATAGGGGGTGTTGAGTCCAGTTCACTGAGCAAGGAGTAGGTCTTGTCTATTACATATTATGTTTATGGAACGGTATCTGAGCTAATTTGAAACCCTTGTTTTATGCATCACCCCACCTCTCCTTTCCCGTTAAGCAGCCATAGTGTGTTTTCTAAACGTGTGACTCTATTCTGTTTTGTAATTCAGTTCAAGTGTAGCGGTTTTTCCATTCCCTCTATAAGTGATATCTTATGATAAGTGTCTTTTTCTGTGTGCCTTATTTCACTTAGAATCGTCGTAGCTAAATCCACTCATCATGCTGCTACTAGCCTTATGACGTTGATTTCATGGCTGAGTGATATTCCATTGTACATAAGGACCACAACTTCTTTATCCATTTTTCTCTTTCCTGGGATATTTAAGGTGTAACGAAGTGGAGGTTCTTGTCAACAGAGCATCCCTAAACTTTGGGGTGCCTGTGTCTTGCTGATTTTTAGTTTTCCCAATTTATACGCCCATGAGTCGAAGTGCCCTAAGCTCTCTAAGCTGAGTTTTTTAGATGTTTTAGGACACACCGTACACTTCTCCAGAGTGGCTGTTGGCAATTTACATCCCGCCCATCAGCGTAGCAAGGCTCCCGTTTCTCCATGGCCTGTCCTCTATTTCTGGTTTTGACACTTTATTCAGCATGGCCCTTTTGACCGATGGGAAGCGAGACTTCTTTGTAGCGCTGATTTGCCTTTCCAGGTTGCTTGGTTGGCCAAAAAGGGCGTATGCGTTTTTTCCTGAATATATTCAGGAAAAAACGCATACGCCCTTTTTGGCCAAGGGCATCATTGTCGAGGTTTCGCCGCTTTTCCTGTGCTTTAAAGGCGATTCGAATCTACCTCCTGAAATCTGTTTCCTGCAATTCTGCCTTGCTTTCAGATCCTCTTCGTTGCCTTCCCTCGATATATTTGTGGACGAGAGTTATCATTTATAACTCTGCAGGTTTGTGAATTGCAGTGCCCCTGAGCTCCATTTTTCAACTCGCTTTCTTGAAGGCTGGCCGCAAAAGCGCAGGATTGCTTCAGGCCCTATTCTGGTTCCGGGCGCAGGCTGAGCCTGTGGTTAATTCTTCTTCCTGATGGGAAAATAGAGTGGCCTGTGTCTGTCCCAACACCTAGAGCTAGTCTCTCATTGGTTCCCCCTCTTCCCGTTCATCCTCAGGACAAATTGCAACCTGTACGGAACAGGAGGTTAAAGGTGCTGATTCTCCAAGGAGGGAGATTGCTAGTAAAGCGGCTGGAATGGCGAACCCGAGCCCAAGGAGATGAGAAATGAGGAGCGTTTTAGAAACCGTTCCCGATCACACGGTGTACCATCTTCTGGGTTTCTGATGCATGTTTTCGATGTAGGAAGATACCCTTGAACCTGGAGACTTGGGACCCATGGGATGGGTACCACGCAGTATTCCTTTAAAGGGTCTGCGTTTGCTCCCCCAACCTCACCAAACCTCTCAGCCCCTGAGTGTCCACCGTTATGTCTCAATCAGCTGTGGGTCTAGGTATGGTCAATCCAGGTGGCATCACAGCCCCTGAACGAATTTTGTAAGAATTTCTCTCTCTTTCACTGTCTTTGTTTCACGGGTTTTTTAAAGTAATTGATTTTTTTTTTAAATATAAGCAAATTTTTTTTTAAGATTTCTTTAGTGATTGATTGATTGATTGATTGCTATGTTGGGTCTTCGTTTCTGTGCTAGGGCTTTCTCCAGTTGTGGCAAGTGGGGGCCACTCTTCATCGCGGTGCGCGGGCCTCTCACTATTGTGGCCTCTCTTGTGGCGGAGCACAGGCTCCAGACGCGCAGGCTCAGTAGTTGTGGCTCACGGGCCTAGTTGCTCCACGGCATGTGGGATCTTCCCAGACCAGGGCTCGAACCCGTGTTTCCTGCATTAGCAGGCAGATTCTCAACCACTGCGCCACCAGGGAAGCCCAGTAATTGATTTTTATAATGGGGTTTAGCTGCTTTTCACTGCTGTGTTTATGCCGCTTTACATCCACATGTCTCACTTACAGAGAGATATCAATACATAGGTTTTAAGATTCTTACTAGTCAGATATATTCTATGGCGGTGAATAGGAGATGTTGAGTCCAGTTCACTGAGCAAGGAGTAGGTCTTGTCTATTACATATTGGGTTTATGGAACGGTATCTGAGCTAATTTCAAACCCTTGTTTTATGCATCACCCCACCTCTCCTTTCCCGTTAAGCAGCCATAGTGTGTTTTCTAAACGTGTGACTCTGTTCTGTTTTGTAATTCAGTTCAAGTGTAGCGGTTTTTACATTCCCTCTATAAGTGATATCTTAGGATCAGTGTCTTTTTCTGTGTGACTTATTTCACTTAGAATCGTCGTACCTAAATCCACTCATCATGCTGCTACTACCTTATGACGTTGATTTCATGGCTGAGTGATATTCCTTTGTACATAAGGACCACAACTTCTTTATGCATTTTTCTCTTTCCTGGGATATTTAAGGTGTAACGAAGTGGAGGTTCTTCTCAAAAGAGCAGCCCTAAACTTCGGGGTGCCTGTATCTTGCTGATTTTTAGTTTTCCCAATTTATACGCCCATGAGTGGAAGTGCCCTAAGCTCTCTAAGCTGAGTTTTTTAGATGTTTCAGGACACACCGTACACTTCTCCAGAGTGGCTGTTGGCAATTTACATCCCGCTCATCAGCGTAGCAAGGCTCCCGTTTCTCCATGGCCTGTCCTCTATTTCTGGTTTTGACACTTTATTCAGCATGGCCCTTTTGACCGATGGGAAGCGAGACATCTTTGTAGCGCTGATTTGCCTTTCCAGGTTGCTTGGTTGGCCAAAAAGGGCGTATGCGTTTTTTCCTGAATATATTCAGGAAAAAACGCATACGCCCTTTTTGGCCAAGGGCATCATTGTCGAGGTTTCGCCGCTTTTCCTGTGCTTTAAAGGCGATTCGAATCTACCTCCTGAAATCTGTTTCCTGCAATTCTGCCTTGCTTTCAAATCCTCTTCGTTGCCTTCCCTCAAAATATTTGTGGCCGAGAGTTATCATTTATAACTCTGCAGGTTTGTGAATTGCAGTGCCCCTGAGCTCCATTTTTCAACTCGCTTTCTTGAAGGCTGGCCGCAAAAGCGCAGGATTGCTTCAGGCCGTATTCTGGTTCCAGGCGCAGGCTGAGCCTGTGGTTAATTCTTCTTCCTGATGGGAAAATAGAGTGGCCTGTGTCTGTCCCAACACCTAGAGCTAGTCTCTCATTGGTTCCCCCTCTTCCCGTTCATCCTCAGGACAAATTGCAACCTGTACGGAACAGGAGGTTAGAGGTGCTGATTCTCCAAGGAGGGAGATTGCTAGTAAAGCGGCTGGAATGGCGAACCCGAGCACAAGGAGATGAGAAATGAAGAGCGTTTTAGAAACGTTTCCCGATCACACGGTGTACCATCTTCTGGGTTTCTAATGCATGTTTTCGATGTAGGAAGATGCCCTTGAACCTGGAGATTTGGGACCCCAGGGATGGGTACCACGCAGTATTTCTTTAAAGGGTCTGCGTTTTCTCTCCCAATCTCACCAAACCTCTCAGCCCCTGAATGTCCACCCTTATGTCTGAATCAGCTGTGGGTCTAGATATGGTCAATCCAGGTGGCATCACAGCCCCTGAACGAATTTTGTAAGAATTTCTCTCTCTTTCACTGTCTTTGTTTCACGGGTTTTTTAAAGTAAGTGATTTTTATAATGGGGTTTAGCTCCTTTTCACTGCTGTGTTTCTGCCGCTTTACACCCACTTGACTCACTTACAGAGAGATATCAATACATAGGTTTTAAGATTCTTACTAGTCAGATATATTCTTGGGCGGTGAATAGGGGGTGTTGAGTCCAGTTCACTGAGCAAGGAGTAGGTCTTGTCTATTACATATTGGGTTTATGGAACGGTATCTGAGCTAATTCGAAACCCTTGTTTTATGCATCACCCCACCTCACCTTTCCCGTTAAGCAGCCATAGTGTGTTTTCTAAACGAGTGACTCTGTTTTGTTTTGTAATTCTGTTCAAGTGTAGCGGTTTTTCCATTCCCTCTATAAGTGATATCTTATGATAAGTGTCTTTTTCTGTGTGACTTATTTCACTTAGAATCGTCATAGATAAATCCACTCATCATGCTGTTACTAGCCTTATGACGTTGATTTCATGGCTGAGTGATATTCCATTGTACATATGGACCACAACTTCTTTATCCATTTTTCTCTTTCCTGGGATATTTAAGGTGTAACGAAGTGGAGGTTCTTGTCAACAGAGCATCCCTAAACTTTGGGGTGCCTGTGTCTTGCTGATTTTTAGTTTTCCCAATTTATACGCCCATGAGTGGAAGTGCCCTATGCTCTCTAAACTGAGTTTTTTAGATGTTTCAGGACACACCGTACACTTCTCCAGAGTGGCTGTTGGCAATTTACATCCCGCCCATCAGCGTAGCAAGGCTCCCGTTTCTCCTTGGCCTGTCCTGCATTTCTGGTTTTGACACTTTATTCAGCATGGCCCTTTTGACCGATGGGAAGCGAGACTTCTTTGTAGGGCTGATTTGCCTTTCCAGGTTGCTTGGTTGGCCAAAAAGGGCGTATGAGTCTTTTCCTGAATATATTCAGGAAAAAACGCATACGCCCTTTTTGGCCAAGGGCATCATTGTGGAGGTTTTGCCTCTTTTCCTGTGCTTTGAAGGCGATTCGAATCTACCTCCTGAAATCTGTTTCCTGCAATTCTGCCTTGCTTTCAAATCCTCTTCGTTGCCTTCCCTCGATATATTTGTGGCCGAGAGTTATCATTTATAACTCTGCAGGTTTGTGAATTGCAGTGCCCCTGAGCTCCATTTTTCAACTCGCTTTCTTGGGAGCTGGCCGCAAAAGCGCAGGATTGCTTCAGGCCCTATTCTGGTTCCGGGCGCAGGCTGAGCCTGTGGTTAATTCTTCTTCCTGATGGGAAAATAGAGTGGCCTGTGCCTGTCCCAAAACCTAGAGCTAGTCTCTCATTGGTTGCCCCTCTTCCCGTTCATCCTCAGGACAAATTGCAACCTGTACGGAACAGGAGGTTAAAGGATCTGATTCTCCAAGGAGGGAGATTGCTATTAAAGAGGCTGGAATGGTGAACCCGATCACAAGGAGATGAGAAATGAGGTGCGATTTAGAAACCTTTCCCGATCACACGGTGTACCATCTTCTGGGTTTCTCATGCATGTTTTCGATGTAGGAAGATGCCCTTGAACCTGGAGTTTTGGGACGCATGGGAAGGGTACCACGCAGTATTCCTTTAAAGGGTCTGCGTTTGCTCCCCCAACCTCACCAAAACTCTCAGCCCCAGGAGTGTCCACCCTTATGTCTGAATCAGCTGTGGGTCTAGATATGGTCAATCCAGGTGGCATCACAGCCCCTGAACGAATTTGGTAAGAATTTCTCTCTCTTTGACTGTCTTTGTTTCACGGGTTTTTAAAAGTAATTGATTTTTATAACGGGGTTTAGCTGCTTTTCACTGCTGTGTTTATGCCGCTTTACACCTACTTGACTCACTTACAGAGAGATATCAATACATAGGTTTTAAGATTCTTACTAGTCAGATATATTCTTGGGCGGTGAATAGGGGTTGTTGAGTCCAGTTCACTGAGCAAGGAGTAGGTCTTGTCTATTACATATTGGGTTTATGGAACGGTATCTGAGCTAAATTGAAACCCTTGTTTTATGCATCACCCCGCCTCTCCTTTCCCGTTTAGCAGCCATAGTGTGTTTTCTAAACGTGTGACTCTATTCTGTTTTGTAATTCAGTTCAAGTGTAGCGGTTCTTACATTCCCTCTATAAGTGATATCTTATGAAAAGTGTCTTTATCTGTGTGACTTATTTCACTTAGAATCGTCGTAGCTAAATCCACTCATCATGCTGCTACTAGCCTTTTGACGTTGATTTCATGGCTGAGTGATATTCCATTGTACATAAGGACCACAACTTCTTTATCCATTTTTCTCTTTCCTGGGATATTTAAGGTGTAACGAAGTGGAGGTTCTTGTCAACAGAGCAGCCCTAAAGTTTGGGGTGCCTGTGTCTTGCTGATTTTTAGTTTTCCCAATTTATACGCCCATGAATGGAAGTGCCCTATGCTCTCTAAGCTGAGTTTTTTACATGTTTCAGGACACACCGTACACTTCTCCAGAGTGGCTGTTGTCAATTTACATCCCTCCCACCAGCGTAGCAAGGCTCCCGTTTCTCCATGGCCTGTCCAGCATTTCTGGTTTTGACACTTTATTCAGCATGGCCCTTTTGACCCATGGGAAGCGAGACTTCTTTGTAGCGCTGATTTGCCTTTTCAGGTTGCTTGGTTGGCCAAAAAGGGCGTATGCGTTTTTTCCTGAATATATTCAGGAAAAAACGCATACGCCCTTTTTGGCCAAGGGACTCATTGTCGAAGTTTTGCCGCTTTTCCTGTGTTTTAAAGGCGATTCGAATCTACCTCCTGAAATCTGTTTCCTGCAATTCTGCCTTGCTTTCAAATCCTCTTCGTTGCATTCCCTCCATATATTTGTTGACAAGAGTTATCATTTATAACTCTGCAAGTTTGTGAATTGCAGGGCCCCGGAGCTCCATTTTTCAACTCGCTTTCTTGGGAGCTGGCCGCAAAAGCGCAGTATTGCTTCAGGCCCAATTCTGGTTCCCGGGGACAGACTGAGCCTGTGGTTAATTCTTCTTCCTGATGGGAAAATAGAGTGGCCTGTGCCTGTCCCAACACCTAGAGCTAGTCTCTCATTGGTTCCCCCTCTTCCCGTTCATCCTCAGGACAAATTGCAACCTGTACGCAACAGGAGGTTAGAGGTGCTGATTCTCCAAAGAGGGAGATTGCTAGTAAAGCGGCTGGAATGGCGAACCCGAGCACAAGGAGATGAGAAATGAGGTGCGTTTTAGAAACGTTTCCCGATCACACGGTGTACCATCTTCTGGGTTTCTCATGCATGTTTTCGATGTAGGAAGATGCCCTTGAACCTGGAGATTTGGAACCCCTGGGATGGGTACCACGCAGTATTTCTTTAAAGGGTCTGCGTTTTCTCTCCCAACCTCACCAAACCTCTCAGCCCCTGAGTGTCCACCCTTATGTCTGAATCAGCTGTGGGTCTAGATATGGTCAATCCAGGTGGCATCACAGCCCCTGAACGAATTTTGTAAGAATTTCTCTCTCTTTCACTGTCTTTGTTTCACGGGTTTTTTAAAGTAAGTGATTTTTATAATGGGGTTTAGCTGCTTTTCACTGCTGTGTTTCTGCCGCTTTACACCCACTTGTCTCACTTACAGAGAGATATCAATACATAGGTTTTAAGATTCTTACTAGTCAGATATATTTTTGGGCGGTGATTAGGGGGTGTTGAGTCCAGTTCACTGAGGAAGGAGTAGGTCTTGTCTATTACATATTGGGTTTATGGAACGGTATCTGAGCTCATTTGAAACCCTTGTTTTATGCAGCACCCCACCTCACCTTTCCCGTTAAGCAGCCATAGTGTGTTTTCTAAACGTGTGATTCTGTTTTGTTTTGTAATTCAGTTCAAGTGTAGCGTTTTTTCCATTCCCTCTCTAAGTGATATCTTATGATAAGTGTCTTTTTCTGTGTGACTTATTTCACTTAGAATCGTCGTAGCTAAATCCACTCATCATGTTGTTACTAGCCTTATGACGTTGATTTCATGGCTGAGTGATACTCCATTGTACATAAGGACCACAACTTCTTTATCCATTTTTCTCTTTCCTGGGATATTTAAGGTGTAACGAAGTGGAGGTTCTTGTCAACAGAGCATCCCTAAAGTTTGGGGTGCCTGTGTCTTGCTGATTTTTAGTTTTCCCAATTTATACGCCCATGAGTCGAAGTGCCCTAAGCTCTCTAAGCTGAGTTTTTTAGATGTTTCAGGACACACCGTACACTTCTCCAGAGTGGCTGTTGGCAATTTACATCCCGCCCATCAGCGTAGCAAGGCTCCCGTTTCTCCATGGCCTGTCCTGCATTTCTGGTTTTGACACTTTATTCAGCATGGCCCTTTTGACCGATGGGAAGCGAGACTTCTTTGTAGCGCTGATTTGCCTTTCCAGGTTGCTTGGTTGGCCAAAAAGGGCGTATGCGTTTTTTCCTGAATATATTCAGGAAAAAACGCATACGCCCTTTTTGGCCAAGGGCATCATTGTCGAGGTTTCGCCGCTTTTCCTGTGCTTTAAAGGCGATTCGAATCTACCTCCTGAAATCTGTTTCCTGCAATTCTGCCTTGCTTTCAGATCCTCTTCGTTGCCTTCCCTCGATATATTTGTGGACGAGAGTTATCATTTATAACTCTGCAGGTTTGTGAATTGCAGTGCCCCTGAGCTCCATTTTTCAACTCGCTTTCTTGAAGGCTGGCCGCAAAAGCGCAGGATTGCTTCAGGCCCTATTCTGGTTCCGGGCGCAGGCTGAGCCTGTGGTTAATTCTTCTTCCTGATGGGAAAATAGAGTGAGCTGTGCCTGTCCCAACACCTAGAGCTAGTCTCTCATTGGTTCCCCCTCTTCCCGTTCATCCTCAGGACAAATTGCAACCTGTACGGAACAGGAGGTTAAAGGTGCTGATTCTCCAAGGAGGGAGATTGCTAGTAAAGCGGCTGGAATGGCGAACCCGAGCCCAAGGAGATGAGAAATGAGGTGCGTTTTAGAAACGTTTCCCGATCACACGGTGTACCATCTTCTGGGTTTCTCATGCATGTTTTCGATGTAGGAAGATGCCCTTGAACCTGGAGATTTGGGACCCATGGGATGGGTACCACGCAGTATTCCTTTAAAGGGTCTGCGTTTGCTCCCCCAACCTCACCAAACCTCTCAGCCCCTGAGTGTCCACCATTATGTCTCAATCACCTGTGGGTCTAGGTATGGTCAATCCAGGTGGCATCACAGCCCCTGAACGAATTTTGTAAGAATTTCCCTCTCTTTCACTGTCTTTGTTTCACGGGTTTTTTAAAGTAATTGATTTTTTTTTTAAATATAAGCAAATTTTTTTTTTAAGATTTCTTTAGTGATTGATTGATTGATTGATTGCTATGTTGGGTCTTCGTTTCTGTGCTAGGGCTTTCTCCAGTTGTGGCAAGTGGGGGCCACTCTTCATCGCGGTGTGCGGGCCTCTCACTATTGTGGCCTCTCTTGTGGCGGAGCACAGGCTCCAGACGCGCAGGCTCAGTAGTTGTGGCTCACGGGCCTAGTTGCTCCACGGCATGTGGGATCTTCCCAGACCAGGGCTCGAACCCGTGTTTCCTGCATTAGCAGGCAGATTCTCAACCACTGTGCCACCAGGGAAGCCCAGTAATTGATTTTTATAATGGGGTTTAGCTGCTTTTCACTGCTGTGTTTATGCCGCTTTACATCCACATGTCTCACTTACAGAGAGATATCAATACATAGGTTTTAAGATTCTTACTAGTCAGATATATTCTACGGCGGTGAATAGGAGATGTTGAGTCCAGTTCACTGAGCAAGGAGTAGGTCTTGTCTATTACATATTGGGTTTATGGAACGGTATCTGAGCTAATTTCAAACCCTTGTTTTATGCATCACCCCACCTCTCCTTTCCCGTTAAGCAGCCATAGTGTGTTTTCTAAACGTGTGACTCTGTTCTGTTTTGTAATTCAGTTCAAGTGTAGCGGTTTTTACATTCCCTATAAAAGTGATATCTTAGGATCAGTGTCTTTTTCTGTGTGACTTATTTCACTTAGAATCGTCGTACCTAAATCCACTCATCATGCTGCTACTAGCCTTATGACGTTGATTTCATGGCTGAGTGATATTCCTTTGTACATAAGGACCACAACTTCTTTATGCATTTTTCTCTTTCCTGGGATATTTAAGGTGTAACGAAGTGGAGGTTCTTGTCAACAGAGCAGACCTAAACTTTGGGGTGCCTGTGTCTTGCTGATTTTTAGTTTTCCCAATTTATACGCCCATGAGTGGAAGTGCCCTAAGCTCTCTAAGCTGAGTTTTTTAGATGTTTCAGGCCACACCGTACACTTCTCCAGAGTGGCTGTTGGCAATTTATATCCCGCTCATCAGCGTAGCAAGGCTCCCGTTTCTCCATGGCCTGTCCTCTATTTCTGGTTTTGACACTTTATTCAGCATGGCCCTTTTGACCGATGGGAAGCGAGACTTCTTTGTAGTGCTGATTTGCCTTTCCAGGTTGCTTGGTTGGCCAAAAAGGGCGTATGCGTTTTTTCCTGAATATATTCAGGAAAAAACGCATACGCCCTTTTTGGCCAAGGGCATCATTGTCTAGGTTTCGCCGCTTTTCCTGTGCTTTAAAGGCGATTCGAATCTACCTCCTGAAATCTGTTTCCTGCAATTCTGCCTTGCTTTCAAATCCTCTTCGTTGCCTTCCCTCAAAATATTTGTGGCCGAGAGTTATCATTTATAACTCTGCAGGTTTGTGAATTGCAGTGCCCCTGAGCTCCATTTTTCAACTCGCTTTCTTGAAGGCTGGCCGCAAAAGCGCAGGATTGCTTCAGGCCCTATTCTGGTTCCCGGCGCAGGCTGAGCCTGTGGTTAATTCTTCTTCCTGATGGGAAAATAGAGTGGCCTGTGTCTGTCCCAACACCTAGAGCTAGTCTCTCATTGGTTCCCCCTCTTCCCGTTCATCCTCAGGACAAATTGCAACCTGTACGGAACAGGAGGTTAGAGGTGCTGATTCTCCAAGGAGGGAGATTGCTAGTAAAGCGGCTGGAATGGTGAACCCGAGCACAAGGAGATGAGAAATGAGGAGCGTTTTAGAAACGTTTCCCGATCAAACGGTGTACCATCTTCTGGGTTTCTCATGCATGTTTTCGATGTAGGAAGATGCCCTTGAACCTGGAGATTTGGGACCCCTGGGATGGGTACCACGCAGTATTTCTTTAAAGGGTCTTCGTTTTCTCTCCCAACCTCACCAAACCTCTCAGCCCCTGAGTGTCCACCCTTATGTCTGAATCAGCTGTGGGTCTAGATATGTTCAATCCAGGTGGCATCACAGCCCCTGAACGAATTTTGTAAGAATTTCTCTCTCTTTCTCTGTCTTTGTTTCACGGGTTTTGTAAAGTAAGTGATTTTTATAATGGGGTTTAGCTCCTTTTCACTGCTGTGTTTCTGCCGCTTTAAACCCACTTGACTCACTTACAGAGAGATATCAATACATAGGTTTTAACATTCTTATTAGTCAGATATATTCTTGGGTGGTGAATAGGGGGTGTTGAGTCCAGTTCACTGAGCAAGGAGTAGGTCTTGTCTATTACATATTGGGTTTATGGAACGGTATCTGAGCTATTTTGAAACCCTTGTTTTATGCATCACCCCACCTCTCCTTTCCCGTTAAGCAGCCATAGTGTGTTTTCTAAACGTGTGACTCTATTCTGTTTTGTAATTCAGTTCACGTGTAGCGGTTTTTCCATTCCCTCTATAAGTGATATCTTATGATAAGTGTCTTTTTCTGTGTGCCTTATTTCACTTAGAATCCTCGTAGCTAAATCCACTCATCATGCTGCTAGTAGCCTTATGACGTTGATTTCATGGCTGAGTGATATTCCATTGTACATAAGGACCACAACTTCTTCATCCATTTTTCTCTTTCCTGGGATATTTAAGGTGAAATGAAGTGGAGTCTCTTGTAAACAGGGCAGGCCTAAACTTTGGGGTGCCTGTGTCTTGCTGATTTTTAGTTTTCCCAATTTATACGCCCATGAGTGGAAGTGCCCTATGCTCTGTAAGCTGAGTTTTTTAGATGTTTCAGGACACACCGTACACTTCTCCAGAGTGGCTGTTGGCAATTTACATCCCGCCCACCAGCGTAGCAAGGCTCCCGTTTCTCCATGGCCTGTCCTGCATTTCTGGTTTTGACACTTTATTCAGCATGGCCCTTTTGACCGATGGGAAGCGAGACTTCTTTGTAGCGCTGATTTGCCTTTCCAGGTTGCTTGGTTGGCCAAAAAGGGCGTATGCGTTTTTTCCTGAATATATTCAGGAAAAAACGCATACGCCCTTTTTGGCCAAGGGCATCATTGTCGAGGTTTTGCCGCTTTTCTTGTGCTTTAAAGGCGATTCGAATCTACCTCCTGAAATCTGTTTCCTGCAATTCTGCCTTGCTTTCAAATCCTCTTCGTTGCCTTCCCTCAAAATATTTGTGGCCGAGAGTTATCATTTTTAACTCTGCAGGTTTGTGAATTGCAGTGCCCCTGAGCTCCATTTTTCAACTCGCTTTCTTGAAGGCTGGCCGCAAAAGCGCAGGATTGCTTCAGGCCCTATTCTGGTTCCGGGCGCAGGCTGAGCCCGTGGTTAATTCTTCTTCCTGATGGGAAAATAGAGTGAGCTGTGCCTGTCCCAACACCTAGAGCTAGTCTCTCATTGGTTCCCCCTCTTCCCGTTCATCCTCAGGACAAATTGCAACCTGTACGGAACAGGAGGTTAAAGGTGCTGATTCTCCAAGGAGGGAGATTGCTAGTAAAGCGGCTGGAATGGCGAACCCGAGCACAAGGAGATGAGAAATGAGGTGCGTTTTAGAAACATTTCCCGATCACACGGTGTACCATCTTCTGGGTTTCTCATGCATGTTTTCGATGTAGGAAGATGCCCTTGAACCTGGAGATTTGGAAACCATGGGATGAGTACCACGCAGTATTCCTTTAAAGGGTCTGCGTTTGCTCCCCCAACCTCACCAAACCTCTCAGCCCCTGAGTGTCCACCGTTATGTCTCAATCACCTGTGGGTCTAGGTATGGTCAATCCAGGTGGCATCACAGCCCCTGAACGAATTTTGTAAGAATTTCTCTCTCTTTCACTGTCTTTGTTTCACGGGTTTTTTTAAGTAATTGATTTTTTTTTTAAATATAAGCAAATTTTTTTTAAGATTTCTTTAGTGATTGATTGATTGATTGATTGCTATGTTGGGTCTTCGTTTCTGTGCTAGGGCTTTCTCCAGTTGTGGCAAGTGGGGGCCACTCTTCATCGCGGTGCGCGGGCCTCTCACTATTGTGGCCTCTCTTGTGGCGGAGCACAGGCTCCAGACGCGCAGGCTCAGTAGTTGTGGCTCACGGGCCTAGTTGCTCCACGGCATGTGGGATCTTCCCAGACCAGGGCTCGAACCCGTGTTTCCTGCATTAGCAGGCAGATTCTCAAGCACTGCGCAACCAGGGAAGCCCAGTAATTGATTTTTATAATGGGGTTTAGCTGCTTTTCACTGCTGTGTTTCTGCCGCTTTACACCAACTTGACTCACTTACAGAGAGATATCAATACATAGGTTTTAACATTCTTACTAGTCAGGTATATTCTTGGGTGGTGAATAGGGGTTGTTGAGTCCAGTTCACTGAGCAAGGAGTAGGTCTTGTCTATTACATATTGGGTTTATGGAACGGTATCTGAGCTAATTTGAAACCCTTGTTTTATGCATCACCCCGCCTCTCCTTTCCCGTTAAGCAGCCATAGTGTGTTTTCTAAACGTGTGACTCTATTCTGTTTTGTAATTCAGTTCAAGTGTAGCGGTTCTTACATTCCCTCTATAAGTGATATCTTATGATAAGTGTCTTTTTCTGTGTGCCTTATTTCACTTAGAATCGTCGTAGCTAAATCCACTCATCATGCTGCTACTAGCCTTATGACGTTGATTTCATGGCTGAGGGATATTCCATTGTACATAAGGACCACAACTTCTTTATCAATTTTTCTCTTTCCTGGGATATTTAAGGTGTAACGAAGTGGAGGTTCTTGTCAACAGAGCAGCCCTAAACTGTGGGGTGCCTGTGTCTTGCTGATTTTTAGTTTTCCCAATTTATACGCCCATGAGTGGAAGTGCCCTATGCTCTGTAAGCTGAGTTTTTTAGATGTTTCAGGACACACCGTACACTTCTCCAGAGTGGCTGTTGGCAATTTACATCCCGCCCACCAGCGTAGCAAGGCTCCCGTTTCTCCATGGCCTGTCCTGCATTTCTGGTTTTGACACTTTATTCAGCATGGCCCTTTTGACCGATGGGAAGCGAGACTTCTTTGTAGCGCTGATTTACCTTTCCAGGTTGCTTAGTTGGCCAAAAAGGGCGTATGCGTTTTTTCCTGAATATATTCAGGAAAAAACGCATACGCCCTTTTTGGCCAAGGGCATCATTGTCGAGGTTTTGCCGCTTTTCCTGTGCTTTAAATGCGATTCGAATCTACCTCCTGAAATCTGTTTCCTGCAATTCTGCCTTGCTTTCAAATCCTCTTCGTTGCCTTCCCTCAAAATATTTGTGGCCGAGAGTTATCATTTTTAACTCTGCAGGTTTGTGAATTGCAGTGCCCCTGAGCTCCATTTTTCAACTCGCTTTCTTGGGAGCTGGCCGCAAAAGCGCAGGATTGCTTCAGGCCCTATTCTGGTTCCGGGCGCAGGCTGAGCCTGTGGTTAATTCTTCTTCCTGATGGGAAAATAGAGTGAGCTGTGCCTGTCCCAACACCTAGAGCTAGTCTCTCATTGGTTCCCCCTCTTCCCGTTCATCCTCAGGACAAATTGCAACCTGTACGGAACAGGAGGTTAAAGGTGCTGATTCTCCAAGGAGGGAGATTGCTAGTAAAGCGGCTGGAATGGCGAACCCGAGCACAAGGAGATGAGAAATGAGGTGCGTTTTAGAAACGTTTCCCGATCACACGGTGTACCATCTTCTGGGTTTCTCATGCATGTTTTCGATGTAGGAAGATGCCCTTGAACCTGGAGATTTGGGACCCATGGGATGAGTACCACGCAGTATTCCTTTAAAGGGTCTGCGTTTGCTCCCCCAACCTCACCAAACCTCTCAGCCCCTGAGTGTCCACCGTTATGTCTCAATCACCTGTGGGTGTAGGTATGGTCAATCCAGGTGGCATCACAGCCCCTGAACGAATTTTGTAAGAATTTCTCTCTCTTTCACTGTCTTTGTTTCTCGGGTTTTTTAAAGTAAGTGATTTTTATAATGGGGTTTAGCTGCTTTTCACTGCTGTGTTTCTGCCGCTTTACACCCACTTGACTCACTTACAGAGAGAAATCAATACATAGGTTTTAAGATTCTTACTAGTCAGATATATTCTTGGGCGGTGATTAGGGGGTGTTGAGTCCAGTTCACTGAGCAAGGAGTAGGTCTTGTCTATTACATATTGGGTTTATGGAACGGTATCTGAGCTAATTTGAAACCCTTGTTTTATGCAGCACCCCACCTCACCTTTCCCGTTAAGCAGCCATAGTGTGTTTTCTAAACGTGTGACTCTGTTTTGTTTTGTAATTCAGTTCAAGTGTAGCGGTTTTTCCATTCCCTCTATAAGTGATATCTTATGATAAGTGTCTTTTTCTGTGTGACTTATTTCACTTAGAATCGTCGTAGCTAAATCCACTCATCATGCTGTTACTAGCCTTATGACGTTGATTTCATGGCTGAGTGATATTCCATTGTTCATAAGGACCACAACTTCTTTATCCATTTTTGTCTTTCCTGGGATATTTAAGGTGTAAAGAAGTGGAGGTTCTTGTCAACAGAGCATCCCTAAACTTTGGGGTGCCTGTGTCTTGCTGATTTTTAGTTTTCCCAATTTATACGCCCATGAGTGGAAGTGCCCTAAGCTCTCTAAGCTGAGTTTTTTAGATGTTTCAGGACACACCGTACACTTCTCCAGAGTGGCTGTTGGCAATTTACATCTCGCTCATCAGCGTAGCAAGGCTCCCGTTTCTCCATGGCCTGTCCTCTATTTCTGGTTTTGACACTTTATTCAGCATGGCCCTTTTGACCGATGGGAAGCGAGACTTCTTTGTAGCGCTGATTTGCCTTTCCAGGTTGCTTGGTTGGCCAAAAAGGGCGTATGCGTTTTTTCCTGAATATATTCAGGAAAAAACGCATACGCCCTTTTTGGCCAAGGGACTCATTGTCGAAGTTTTGCCGCTTTTCCTGTGTTTTAAAGGCGATTTGAATCTACCTCCTGAAATCTGTTTCCTGCAATTCTGCCTTGCTTTCAAATCCTCTTCGTTGCGTTCCCTCCATATATTTGTTGACGAGAGTTATCATTTATAACTCTGCAAGTTTGTGAATTGCAGTGCCCCTGAGCTCCATTTTTCAACTCGCTTTCTTGGGAGCTGGCCGCAAAAGCGCAGGATTGCTATAGGCCCTATTCTGGTTCCGGGCGCAGGCTGAGCCTGTGGTTAATTCTTCTTCCTGATGGGAAAATAGAGTGAGCTGTGCCTGTCCCAACACCTAGAGCTAGTCTCTCATTGGTTCCCCCTCTTCCCGTTCATCCTCAGGACAAATTGCAACGTGTACGGAACAGGAGGTTAAAGGTGTTGATTCTCCAAGGAGGGAGATTGCTAGTAAAGCGGCTGGAATGGCGAACCCGAGCACAAGGAGATGAGAAATGAGGTGCGTTTTGGAAACCTTTCCCGATCACACGGTGTACCATCTTCTGGGTTTCTCATGCATGTTTTCGATGTAGGAAGATGCCCTTGAACCTGGATATTTGGGACCCATGGGATGGGTACCACGCATTATTCCTTTAAAGGGTCTGCGTTTGCTCCCCCAACCTCACCAAACCACTCAGCCCCTGAGTGTCCACCCTTATGTCTCAATCAGCTGTGGGTCTAGATATGGTCAATCCAGGTGGCATCACAGCCCCTGAACGAATTTGGTAAGAATTTCTCTCTCTTTCACTGTCCTTGTTTCACGGGATTTTAAAAGTAATTGATTTTTATAATGGGGTTTAGCTGCTTTTCACTGCTGTGTTTCTGCCGCATTACACCCTCTTGACTCACTTACAGAGAGATATCAATACATAGGTTTTAACATTCTTACTAGTCAGATATAATCCTGAGCGGTGAATAGGGGATGTTGAGTCCAGGTCACTGAGCAAGGAGTAGGTCTTGTCTATTACATATTGGGTTTATGGAACGGTATCTGAGCTAATTTGAAACCCTTGTTTTATGCATCACCCCACCTCTCCTTTCCCGTTAAGCAGCCATAGTGTGTTTTCTAAACGTGTGACTCTATTCTGTTTTGTAATTCAGTTCAAGTGTAGCGGTTTTTCCATTCCCTCTATAAGTGATATCTTATGATAAGTGTCTTTTTCTGTGTGACTTATTTCACTTAGAATCGTCGTAGCTAAATCCACTCATCATGCTGCTACTAGCCTTATGACGTTGATTTCATGGCTGAGTGATATTCCATTGTACATAAGGACCACAACTTCTTTATCCATTTTTCCCTTTCCTGGGATATTTAAGGTGTAACGAAGTGGAGGTTCTTGTCAACAGAGCAGCCCTAAACTTTGGGGTGCCTGTGTCTTGCTGATTTTTAGTTTTCCCAATTTATACGCCCATGAGTGGAAGTGCCCTATGCTCTCTAACCTGAGTTTTTTAGATGTTTCAGGACACACCGTACACTTCTCCAGAGTGGCTGTTGGCAATTTACATCCTGCCCATCAGTGTAGCAAGGCTCCCGTTTCTCCTTGGCCTGTCCTGCATATCTGGTTTTGACACTTTATTCATCATGGCCCTTTTGACCAATGGGAAGCGAGACTTCTTTGTAGCGCTGATTTGCCTTTCCAGGTTGCTTGGTTGGCCAAAAAGGGCGTATGCGTTTTTTCCTGAACATATTCAGGAAAAAACGCATACGCCCTTTTTGGCCAAGGGCATCATTGTCGAGGTTTTGCCGCTTTTCCTGTGCTTTAAAGGCGATTCGAATCTCCCTCCTGAAATCTGTTTCCTGCAATTCTGCCTTGCTTTCAAATCCTCTTCGTTGCCTTCCCTCAAAATATTTGTGGCCGAGAGTTATCATTTATAACTCTGCAGGTTTGTGAATTGCAGTGCCCCTGAGCTCCATTTTTCAACTCGCTTTCTTGAAGGCTGGCCACAAAAGCGCAGGATTGCTTCAGGCCCTATTCTGGTTCCGGGCGCAGGCTGAGCCTGTGGTTAATTCTTCTTCCTGATGGGAAAATAGAGTGGCCTGTGTCTACCCCAACACCTAGAGCTAGTCTCTCATTGGTTCCCCTCTTCCCGTTCATCCTCAGGACAAATTGCAACCTGTACGGAACAGGAGGTTAGAGGTGCTGATTCTCCAAGGAGGGAGATTGCTAGTAAAGCGGCTGGAATGGTGAACCCGAGCACAAGGAGATGAGAAATGAGGAGCGTTTTAGAAACGTTTCCCGATCACACGGTGTACCATTTTCTGGGTTTCTCATGCATGTTTTCGATGTAGGAAGATGCCCTTGAACCTGGAGATTTGGGACCCCTGGGATGGGTACCATGCAGTATTTCTTTAAAGGGTCTGCGTTTTCTCTCCCAACCTCACCAAACCTGTCAGCCCCTGAGTGTCCATCCTTATGTCTCAATCAGCTGTGGGTCTAGATATGGTCAATCCAGGTGGCATCACAGCCCCTGAACGAATTTTGTAAGAATTTCTCTCTCTTTCACTGTCTTTGTTTCACGGGTTTTTTAAAGTAAGTGATTTTTATAATGGGGTTTAGCTCCTTTTCACTGCCGTGTTTCTGCCGCTTTACACCCACTTGACTCACTTACAGAGAGATATCAATACATAGGTTTTAAGATTCTTACTAGTCAGATATATTCTTGGGCGGTGAATAGGGGGTGTTGAGTCCAGTTCACTGAGCAAGGAGTAGGTCTTGTCTATTACATATTGGGTTTATGGAACGGTATCTGAGCTAATTCGAAACCCTTGTTTTATGCATCACCCCACCTCACCTTTCCCGTTAAGCAGCCATAGTGTGTTTTCTAAACGTGTGACTCTGTTTTGTTTTGTAATTCTGTTCAAGTGTAGCGGTTTTTCCATTCCCTCTATAAGTGATATCTTATGATAAGTGTCTTTTTCTGTGTGACTTATTTCACTTAGAATCGTCGTACCTAAATCCACTCATCATGCTGTTACTAGCCTTATGACGTTGATTTCATGGCTGAGTGATATTCCATTGTACATAAGGACCACAACTTCTTTATCCATTTTTCTCTTTCCTGGGATATTTAAGGTGTAACGAAGTGGAGGTTCTTGTCAACAGAGCATCCCTAAACTTTGGGGTGCCTGTGTCTTGCTGATTTTTAGTTTTCCCAATTTATACGCCCATGAGTGGAAGTGCCCTATGCTCTCTAAACTGAGTTTTTTAGATGTTTCAGGACACACCGTACACTTCTCCAGAGTGGCTGTTGGCAATTTACATCCCGCCCATCAGCGTAGCAAGGCTCCCGTTTCTCCTTGGCCTGTCCTGCATTTCTGGTTTTGACACTTTTTTCAGCATGGCCCTTTTGACCGATGGGAAGCGAGACTTCTTTGTAGCGCTGATTTGCCTTTCCAGGTTGCTTGGTTGGCCAAAAAGGACGTATGCGTCTTTTCCTGAATATATTCAGGAAAAAACGCATACGCCCTTTTTGGCCAAGGGCATCATTGTGGAGGTTTTGCCATTTTTCCTGTGCTTTGAAGGCGATTCGAATCTACCTCCTGAAATCTGTTTCCTGCAATTCTGCCTTGCTTTCAAATCCTCTTCATTGCCTTCCCTCGATATATTTGTGGCCGAGAGTTATCATTTATAACTCTGCAGGTTTGTGAATTGCAGTGCCCCTGAGCTCCATTTTTCAACTCGCTTTCTTGAAGGCTTGCCGCAAAAGCGCAGGATTGCTTCAGGCCCTATTCTGGTTCCGGGCGCAGGCTGAGCCTGTGGTTAATTCTTCTTCCTGATGGGAAAATAGAGTGAGCTGTGCGTGTCCCAACACCTAGAGCTAGTCTCTCATTGGTTCCCCTCTTCCCGTTCATCCTCAGGACAAATTGCAACCTGTACGGAACAGGAGGTTAAAGGTGCTGATTCTCCAAGGAGGGAGATTGCTAGTAAAGCGGCTGGAATGGCGAACCCGAGCCCAAGGAGATGAGAAATGAGGTGCGTTTTAGAAACGTTTCCCGATCACACGGTGTACCATCTTCTGGGTTTCTCATGCATGTTTTCGATGTAGGAAGATGCCCTTGAACCTGGAGATTTGGGACCCATGGGATGGGTACCACGCAGTATTCCTTTAAAGGGTCTGCGTTTGCTCCCCCAACCTCACCAAACCTCTCAGCCCCTGAGTGTCCACCATTATGTCTCAATCACCTGTGGGTCTAGGTATGGTCAATCCAGGTGGCATCACAGCCCCTGAACGAATTTTGTAAGAATTTCTCTCTCTTTCACTGTCTTTGTTTCACGGGGTTTTTAAAGTAATTGATTTTTTTTTAAAATATAAGCAAATTTTTTTTTTAAGATTTCTTTAGTGATTGATTGATTGATTGATTGCTATGTTGGGTCTTCGTTTCTGTGCTAGGGCTTTCTCCAGTTGTGGCAAGTGGGGGCCACTCTTCATCGCGGTGCGCGGGCCTCTCACTATTGTGGCCTCTCTTCTGGCGGAGCACAGGCTCCAGACGCGCAGGCTCAGTAGTTGTGGCTCACGGGCCTAGTTGCTCCACGGCATGTGGGATCTTCCCAGACCAGGGTTCGAACCCGTGTTTCCTGCATTAGCAGGCAGATTCTCAACCACTGCGCCACCAGGGAAGCCCAGTAATTGATTTTTATAATGGGGTTTAGCTGCTTTTCACTGCTGTGTTTCTGCCGCTTTACATCCACATGTCTCACTTACAGAGAGATATCAATACATAGGTTTTAACATTCTTATTAGTCAGATATATTCTTGGGTGGCGAATAGGGGGTGTTGAGTCCAGTTCACTGAGCAAGGAGTAGGTCTTGTCTATTACATATTGGGTTTATGGAACGGTATCTGAGCTAATTTGAAACCCTTGTTTTATGCATCACCCCACCTCTCCTTTCCCGTTAAGCAGCCATAGTGTGTTTTCTAAACGTGTGACTCTATTCTGTTTTGTAATTCATTTCAAGTGTAGCGGTTTTTCCATTCCCTCTATAAGTGATATCTTATGATAAGTGTCTTTTTCTGTGTGCCTTATTTCACTTAGAATCGTCGTAGCTAAATCCACTCATCATGCTGCTAGTAGCCTTATGACGTTGATTTCATGGCTGAGTGATATTCCATTGTACATAAGGACCACAACTTCTTTATCCATTTTTCCCTTTCCTGGGATATTTAAGGTGTAACGAAGTGGAGGTTCTTGTCAACAGAGCAGCCCTAAACTTTGGGGTGCCTGTGTCTTGCTGATTTTTAGTTTTCCCAATTTATACGCCCATGAGTGGAAGTGCCCTATGCTCTGTAAGCTGAGTTTTTTAGATGTTTCAGGACACACCGTACACTTCTCCAGAGTGGCTGTCGGCAATTTACATCCCACCCACCAGCGTAGCAAGGCTCCCGTTTCTCCATGGCCTGTCCTGCATTTCTGGTTTTGACACTTTATTCAGCATGGCCCTTTTGACCGATGGGAAGCGAGACTTCTTTGTAGCGCTGATTTGCCTTTCCAGGTTGCTTGGTTGGCCAAAAAGGGCGTATGCGTTTTTTCCTGAATATATTCAGGAAAAAACGCATACGCCCTTTTTGACCAAGGGCATCATTGTCGAGATTTTGCCGCTTTTCCTGTGCTTTAAAGGCGATTCGAATCTACCTCCTGAAATCTGTTTCCTGCAATTCTGCCTTGCTTTCAAATCCTCTTCGTTGCCTTCCCTCAAAATATTTGTGGCCGAGAGTTATCATTTTTACCTCTGCAGGTTTGTGAATTGCAGTGCCCCTGAGCTCCATTTTTCAACTCGCTTTCTTGGGAGCTGGCCGCAAAAGCGCAGGATTGCTTCAGGCCCTATTCTGGTTCCGGGCGCAGGCTGAGCCTGTGGTTAATTCTTCTTTCTGATGGGAAAATAGAGTGAGCTGTGCCTGTCCCAACACCTAGAGCTAGTCTCTCATTGGTTCCCCCTCTTCCCGTTCATCCTCAGGACAAATTGCAACCTGTACGGAACAGGAGGTTAAAGGTGCTGATTCTCCAAGGAGGGAGATTGCTAGTAAAGCGGCTGGAATGGCGAACCCGAGCACAAGGAGATGAGAAATGAGGTGCGTTTTAGAAACGTTTCCCGATCACACGGTGTACCATCTTCTGGGTTTCTCATGCATGTTTTCGATGTAGGAAGATGCCCTTGAACCTGGAGATTTGGAAACCATGGGATGAGTACCACGCAGTATTCCTTTAAAGGGTCTGCGTTTGCTCCCGCAACCTCACCATACCTCTCAGCCCCTGAGTGTCCACCGTTATGTCTCAATCACCTGTGGGTCTAGGTATGGTCAATCCAGGTGGCATCACAGCCCCTGAACGAATTTTGTAAGAATTTCTCTCTCTTTCACTGTCTTTGTTTCACGGGTTTTTTTAAGTAATTGATTTTTTTTTAAATATAAGCAAATTTTTTTTTTAAGATTTCTTTAGTGATTGATTGATTGATTGATTGCTATGTTGGGTCTTCGTTTCTGTGCTAGGGCTTTCTCCAGTTGTGGCAAGTGGGGGCCACTCTTCATCGCGGTGCGCGGGCCTCTCACTATTGTGGCCTCTCTTGTGGCAGAGCACAGGCTCCAGACGCGCAGGCTCAGTAGTTGTGGCTCACGGGCCTAGTTGCTCCACGGCATGTGGGATCTTCCCAGACCAGGGCTCGAACCCGTGTTTCCTGCATTAGCAGGCAGATTCTCAAGCACTTCGCAACCAGGGAAGTCCAGTAATTGATTTTTATAATGGGGTTTAGCTGCTTTTCACTGCTGTGTTTCTGCCACTTTACACCAACTTGACTCACTTACAGAGAGATATCAATTCATAGGTTTTAACATTCTTACTAGTCAGATATATTCTTGGGTGGTGAATAGGGGTTGTTGAGTCCAGTTCACTGAGCAAGGAGTAGGTCTTGTCTATTACATATTGGGTTTATGGAACGGTATCTGAGCTAATTTGAAACCCTTGTTTTATGCATCACCCCGCCTCTCCTTTCCCGTTAAGCAGCCATAGTGTGTTTTCTAAACGTGTGACTCTATTCTGTTTTGTAATTCAGTTCAAGTGTAGCGGTTCTTACATTCCCTCTATAAGTGATATCTTATGATAAGTGTCTTTTTCTGTGTGCCTTATTTCACTTAGAATCGTCGTAGCTAAATCCACTCATCATGCTGCTACTAGCCTTATGACGTTGATTTCATGGCTGAGTGATATTCCATTGTACATAAGGACCACAACTTCTTTATCCATTTTTCTCTTTCCTGGGATATTTAAGGTGTAACGAAGTGGAGGTTCTTGTCAACAGAGCAGCCCTAAACTTTGGGGTGCCTGTGTCTTGCTGATTTTTAGTTTTCCCAATTTATGCGCCCATGAGTGGAAGTGCCCTATGCTCTGTAAGCTGAGTTTTTTAGATGTTTCAGGACACACCGTACACTTCTCCAGAGTGGCTGTTGGCAATTTACATCCCGCCCACCAGCGTAGCAAGGCTCCCGTTTCTCCATGGCCTGTCCTGCATTTCTGGTTTTGACACTTTATTCAGCATGGCCCTTTTGACCGATGGGAAGCGAGACTTCTTTGTAGCGCTGATTTGCCTTTCCAGGTTGCTTGGTTGGCCAAAAAGGGCGTATGCGTTTTTTCCTGAATATATTCAGGAAAAAACGCATACGCCCTTTTTGGCCAAGGGCATCATTGTCGAGGTTTTGCCGCTTTTCCTGTGCTTTAAAGGCGATTCGAATCTACCTCCTGAAATCTGTTTCCTGCAATTCTGCCTTGCTTTCAAATCCTCTTCGTTGCCTTCCCTCAAAATATTTGTGGCCGAGAGTTATCATTTTTAACTCTGCAGGTTTGTGAATTGCAGGGCCCCTGAGCTTCATTTTTCAACTCGCTTTCTTGGGAGCTGGCCGCAAAAGCGCAGGATTGCTTCAGGCCCTATTCTGGTTCCGGGCGCAGGCTGAGCCTGTGGTTAATTCTTCTTCCTGATGGGAAAATAGAGTGAGCTGTGCCTGTCCCAACACCTAGAGCTAGTCTCTCATTGGTTCCCCCTCTTCCCGTTCATCCTCAGGACAAATTGCAACCTGTACGGAACAGGAGGTTAAAGGTGCTGATTCTCCAAGGAGGGAGATTGCTAGTAAAGCGGCTGGAATGGCGAACCCGAGCCCAAGGAGATGAGAAATGAGGTGCGTTTTAGAAACGTTTCCCGATCACACGGTGTACCATCTTCTGGGTTTCTCATGCATGTTTTCGATGTAGGAAGATGCCCTTTAACCTGGAGATTTGGGACCCATGGGATGGGTACCACGCAGTATTCCTTTAAAGGGTCTGCGTTTGCTCCCCCAACCTCACCAAACCTCTCAGCCCCTGAGTGTCCACCATTATGTCTCAATCACCTGTGGGTCTAGGTATGGTCAATCCAGGTGGCATCACAGCCCCTGAACGAATTTTGTAAGAATTTCTCTCTCTTTCACTGTCTTTGTTTCACGGGTTTTTTAAAGTAAGTGATTTTTATAATGGGGTTTAGCTGCTTTTCACTGCTGTGTTTCTGCCGCTTTACACCCACTTGACTCACTTACAGAGAGAAATCAATACATAGGTTTTAAGATTCTTACTAGTCAGATATTTTCTTGGGCGGTGATTAGGGGGTGTTGAGTCCAGTTCACTGAGCAAGGAGTAGGTCTTGTCTATTACATATTGGGTTTATGGAACGGTATCTGAGCTAATTTGAAACCCTTGTTTTATGCAGCACCCCACCTCACCTTTCCCGTTAAGCAGCCATAGTGTGTTTTCTAAACGTGTGACTCTGTTTTGTTTTGTAATTCAGTTCAAGTGTAGCGGTTTCTCCATTCCCTCTATAAGTGATATCTTATGATAAGTGTCTTTTTCTGTGTGACTTATTTCACTTAGAATCGTCGTAGCTAAATCCACTCATCATGCTGTTACTAGCCTTATGACGTTGATTTCATGGCTGAGTGATATTCCATTGTACATAAGGACCACAACTTCTTTATCCATTTTTCTCTTTCCTGGGATATTTAAGGTGTAACGAAGTGGAGGTTCTTGTCAACAGAGCAGCCCTAAACTTTGGGGTGCCTGTGTCTTGCTGATTTTTAGTTTTCCCAATTTATACGCCCATGAGTGGAAGTGCCCTAAGCTCTCTAAGCTGAGTTTTTTAGATGTTTCAGGACACACCGTACACTTCTCCAGAGTGGCTGTTGGCAATTTACATCTCGCCCATCAGCGTAGCAAGGCTCCCGTTTCTCCATGGCCTGTCCTCTATTTCTGGTTTTGACACTTTATTCAGCATGGCCCTTTTGACCGATGGGAAGCGAGACTTCTTTTTAGCGCTGATTTGCCTTTTCAGGTTGCTTGGTTGGCCAAAAAGGGCGTATGCGTTTTTTCCTGAATATATTCAGGAAAAAACGCATACGCCCTTTTTGGCCAAGGTACTCATTGTCGAAGTTTTGCCGCTTTTCCTGTGTTTTAAAGGCGATTCGAATCTACCTCCTGAAATCTGTTTCCTGCAATTCTGCCTTGCTTTCAAATCCTCTTCGTTGCGTTCCCTCCATATATTTGTTGACGAGAGTTATCATTTATAACTCTGCAAGTTTGTGAATTGCAGTGCCCCTGAGCTCCATTTTTCAACTCGCTTTCTTGGGAGCTGGACGCAAAAGCGCAGGATTGCTTCAGGCCCTATTCTGGTTCCGGGCGCAGGCTGAGCCTGTGGTTAATTCTTCTTCCTGATGGGAAAATAGAGTGAGCTGTGCCTGTCCCAACACCTAGAGCTAGTCTCTCATTGGTTCCCCCTCTTCCCGTTCATCCTCAGGACAAATTGCAACGTGTACGGAACAGGAGGTTAAAGGTGTTGATTCTCCAAGGAGGGAGATTGCTAGTAAAGCGGCTGGAATGGCGAACCCGAGCACAAGGAGATGAGAAATGAGGTGCGTTTTGGAAACCTTTCCCGATCACACGGTGTACCATCTTCTGGGTTTCTCATGCATGTTTTCGATGTAGGAAGATGCCCTTGAACCTGGAGATTTGGGACCCATGGGATGGGTACCACGCAGTATTCCTTTAAAGGGTCTGCGTTTGCTCCCCCAACCTCACCAAACCACTCAGCCCCTGAGTGTCCACCCTTATGTCTCAATCAGCTGTGGGTCTAGATATGGTCAATCCAGGTGGCATCACAGCCCCTGAACGAATTTGGTAAGAATTTCTCTCTCTTTCACTGTCCTTGTTTCACGGGATTTTAAAAGTAATTGATTTTTATAATGGGGTTTAGCTGCTTTTCACTGCTGTGTTTCTGCCGCATTACACCCTCTTGACTCACTTACAGAGAGATATCAATACATAGGTTTTAACATTCTTACTAGTCAGATATATTCCTGGGCGGTGAATAGGGGATGTTGAGTCCAGGTCACTGAGCAAGGAGTAGATCTTTTCTATTACATATTGGGTTTATGGAACGGTATCTGAGCTAATTTGAAACCCTTGTTTTATGCATCACCCCACCTCTCCTTTCCCGTTAAGCAGCCATAGTGTGTTTTCTAAACGTGTGACTCTATTCTGTTTTGTAATTCAGTTCAAGTGTAGCGGTTTTTCCATTCCCTCTATAAGTGATATCTTATGATAAGTGTCTTTTTCTGTGTGACTTATTTCACTTAGAATCGTCGTAGCTAAATCCACTCATCATGCTGCTACTAGCCTTATGACGTTGATTTCATGGCTGAGTGATATTCCATTGTACATAAGGACCACAACTTCTTTATCCATTTTTCTCTTTCCTGGGATATTTAAGGTGTAACGAAGTGGAGGTTCTTGTCAACAGAGCAGCCCTAAACTTTGGGGTGCCTGTGTCTTGCTGATTTTTAGTTTTCCCAATTTATACGCCCATGAGTGGAAGTGCCCTATGCTCTCTAACCTGAGTTTTTTAGATGTTTCAGGACACACCGTACACTTCTCCAGAGTGGCTGTTGGCAATTTACATCCCGCCCATCAGTGTAGCAAGGCTCCCGTTTCTCCTTGGCCTGTCCTGCATATCTGGTTTTGACACTTTATTCATCATGGCCCTTTTGACCAATGGGAAGCGAGACTTCTTTGTAGCGCTGATTTGCCTTTCCAGGTTGCTTGGTTGGCCAAAAAGGGCGTATGCGTTTTTTCCTGAATATATTCAGGAAAAAACGCATACGCCCTTTTTGACCAAGGGCATCATTGTCGAGATTTTGCCGCTTTTCCTGTGCTTTAAAGGCGATTCGAATCTACCTCCTGAAATCTGTTTCCTGCAATTCTGCCTTGCTTTCAAATCCTCTTCGTTGCCTTCCCTCAAAATATTTGTGGCCGAGAGTTATCATTTTTACCTCTGCAGGTTTGTGAATTGCAGTGCCCCTGAGCTCCATTTTTCAACTCGCTTTCTTGGGAGCTGGCCCCAAAAGCGCAGGATTGCTTCAGGCCCTATTCTGGTTCCGGGCGCAGGCTGAGCCTGTGGTTAATTCTTCTTTCTGATGGGAAAATAGAGTGAGCTGTGCCTGTCCCAACACCTAGAGCTAGTCTCTCATTGGTTCCCCCTCTTCCCGTTCATCCTCAGGACAAATTGCAACCTGTACGGAACAGGAGGTTAAAGGTGCTGATTCTCCAAGGAGGGAGATTGCTAGTAAAGCGGCTGGAATGGCGAACCCGAGCACAAGGAGATGAGAAATGAGGTGCGTTTTAGAAACGTTTCCCGATCACACGGTGTACCATCTTCTGGGTTTCTCATGCATGTTTTCGATGTAGGAAGATGCCCTTGAACCTGGAGATTTGGAAACCATGGGATGAGTACCACGCAGTATTCCTTTAAAGGGTCTGCGTTTGCTCCCCCAACCTCACCAAACTTCTCAGCCCCTGAGTGTCCACCGTTATGTCTCAATCACCTGTGGGTCTAGGTATGGTCAATCCAGGTGGCATCACAGCCCCTGAACGAATTTTGTAAGAATTTCTCTCTCTTTCACTGTCTTTGTTTCACGGGTTTTTTTAAGTAATTGATTTTTTTTTAAATATAAGCAAATTTTTTTTAAGATTTCTTTAGTGATTGATTGATTGATTGATTGCTATGTTGGGTCTTCGTTTCTGTGCTAGGGCTTTCTCCAGTTGTGGCAAGTGGGGGCCACTCTTCATCGCGGTGCGCGGGCCTCTCACTATTGTGGCCTCTCTTGTGGCGGAGCACCTGCTCCAGACGCGCAGGCTCAGTAGTTGTGGCTCACGGGCCTAGTTGCTCCACGGCATGTGGGATCTTCCCAGACCAGGGCTCGAACCCGTGTTTCCTGCATTAGCAGGCAGATTCTCAAGCACTGCGCAACCAGGGAAGTCCAGTAATTGATTTTTATAATGGGGTTTAGCTGCTTTTCACTGCTGTGTTTCTGCCGCTTTACACCAACTTGACTCACTTACAGAGAGATATCAATTCATAGGTTTTAACATTCTTACTAGTCAGATATATTCTTGGGTGGTGAATAGGGGTTGTTGAGTCCAGTTCACTGAGCAAGGAGTAGGTCTTGTCTATTACATATTGGGTTTATGGAACGGTATCTGAGCTAATTTGAAACCCTTGTTTTATGCATCACCCCGCCTCTCCTTTCCCGTTAAGCAGCCATAGTGTGTTTTCTAAACGTGTGACTCTATTCTGTTTTGTAATTCAGTTCAAGTGTAGCGGTTCTTACATTCCCTCTATAAGTGATATCTTATGATAAGTGTCTTTTTCTGTGTGCCTTATTTCACTTAGAATCGTCGTAGCTAAATCCACTCATCATGCTGCTACTAGCCTTATGACGTTGATTTCATGGCTGAGTGATATTCCATTGTACATAAGGACCACAACTTCTTTATCCATTTTTCTCTTTCCTGGGATATTTAAGGTGTAACGAAGTGGAGGTTCTTGTCAACAGAGCAGCCCTAAACTTTGGGGTGCCTGTGTCTTGCTGATTTTTAGTTTTCCCAATTTATGCGCCCATGAGTGGAAGTGCCCTATGCTCTGTAAGCTGAGTTTTTTAGATGTTTCAGGACACACCGTACACTTCTCCAGAGTGGCTGTTGGCAATTTACATCCCGCCCACCAGCGTAGCAAGGCTCCCGTTTCTCCATGGCCTGTCCTGCATTTCTGGTTTTGACACTTTATTCAGCATGGCCCTTTTGACCGATGGGAAGCGAGACTTCTTTGTAGCGCTGATTTGCCTTTCCAGGTTGCTTGGTTGGCCAAAAAGGGCGTATGCGTTTTTTCCTGAATATATTCAGGAAAAAACGCATACGCCCTTTTTGGCCAAGGGCATCATTGTCGAGGTTTTGCCGCTTTTCCTGTGCTTTAAAGGCGATTCGAATCTACCGTCCTGAAATCTGTTTCCTGCAATTCTGCCTTGCTTTCAAATCCTCTTCGTTGCCTTCCCTCAAAATATTTGTGGCCGAGAGTTATCATTTTTAACTCTGCAGGTTTGTGAATTGCAGGGCCCCTGAGCTCCATTTTTCAACTCGCTTTCTTGGGAGCTGGCCGCAAAAGCGCAGGATTGCTTCAGGCCCTATTCTGGTTCCGGGCGCAGGCTGAGCCTGTGGTTAATTCTTCTTCCTGATGGAAAATAGAGTGAGCTGTGCCTGTCCCAACAACTAGAGCTAGTCTCTCATTGGTTCCCCCTCTTCCCGTTCATCCTCAGGACAAATTGCAACCTGTACGGAACAGGAGGTTAAAGGTGCTGATTCTCCAAGGAGGGAGATTGCTAGTAAAGCGGCTGGAATGGCGAACCCGAGCAGAAGGAGATGAGAAATGAGGTGCGTTTTAGAAACGTTTCCCGATCACACGGTGTACCATCTTCTGGGTTTCTCATGCATGTTTTCGATGTAGGAAGATGCCCTTGAACCTGGAGATTTGGGACCCATGGGATGAGTACCACGCAGTATTCCTTTAAAGGGTCTGCGTTTGCTCCCCCAACCTCACCAAACCTCTCAGCCCCTGTGTGTCCACCGTTATGTCTCAATCACCTGTGGGTCTAGGTATGGTCAATCCAGGTGGCATCACAGCCCCTGAACGAATTTTGTAAGAATTTCTCTCTCTTTCACTGTCTTTGTTTCACGGGTTTTTTAAAGTAAGTGATTTTTATAATGGGGTTTAGCTGCTTTTCACTGCTGTGTTTCTGCCGCTTTACACCCACTAGACTCACTTACAGAGAGAAATCAATACATAGGTTTTAAGATTCTTACTAGTCAGATATATTCTTGGGCGGTGATTAGGGGGTGTTGAGTCCAGTTCACTGAGCAAGGAGTAGGTCTTGTCTATTACATATTGGGTTTATGGAACGGTATCTGAGCTAATTTGAAACCCTTGTTTTATGCAGCACCCCACCTCACCTTTCCCGTTAAGCAGCCATAGTGTGTTTTCTAAACGTGTGACTCTGTTTTGTTTTGTAATTCAGTTCAAGTGTAGCGGTTTCTCCATTCCCTCTATAAGTGATATCTTATGATAAGTGTCTTTTTCTGTGTGACTTATTTCACTTAGAATCGTCGTAGCTAAATCCACTCATCATGCTGTTACTAGCCTTATGACGTTGATTTCATGGCTGAGTGATATTCCATTGTACATAAGGACCACAACTTCTTTATCCATTTTTGTCTTTCCTGGGATATTTAAGGTGTAACGAAGTGGAGGTTCTTGTCAACAGAGCATCCCTAAACTTTGGGGTGCCTGTGTCTTGCTGATTTTTAGTTTTCCCAATTTATACGCCCATGAGTGGAAGTGCCCTAAGCTCTCTAAGCTGAGTTTTTTAGATGTTTCAGGACACACCGTACACTTCTCCAGAGTGGCTGTTGGCAATTTACATCTCGCCCATCAGCGTAGCAAGGCTCCCGTTTCTCCATGGCCTGTCCTCTATTTCTGGTTTTGACACTTTATTCAGCATGGCCCTTTTGACCGATGGGAAGCGAGACTTCTTTGTAGCGCTGATTTGCCTTTTCAGGTTGCTTGGTTGGCCAAAAAGGGCGTATGCGTTTTTTCCTGAATATATTCAGGAAAAAACGCATACGCCCTTTTTGGCCAAGGGACTCATTGTCGAAGTTTTGCCGCTTTTCCTGTGTTTTAAAGGCGATTCGAATCTACCTCCTGAAATCTGTTTCCTGCAATTCTGCCTTGCTTTCAAATCCTCTTCGTTGCCTTCCCTCCATATATTTGTTGACGAGAGTTATCATTTATAACTCTGCAAGTTTGTGAATTGCAGTGCCCCTGAGCTCCATTTTTCAACTCGCTTTCTTGGGAGCTGGCCGCAAAAGCGCAGGATTGCTTCAGGCCCTATTCTGGTTCCGGGCGCAGGCTGAGCCTGTGGTTAATTCTTCTTCCTGATGGGAAAATAGAGTGAGCTGTGCCTGTCCCAACACCTAGAGCTAGTCTCTCATTGGTTCCCCCTCTTCCCGTTCATCCTCAGGACAAATTGCTACGTGTACGGAACAGGAGGTTAAAGGTGTTGATTCTCCAAGGAGGGAGATTGTAGTAAAGTGGCTGGAATGGCGAACCCGAGCACAAGGAGATGAGAAATGAGGTGCGTTTTGGAAACCTTTCCCGATCACACGGTGTACCATCTTCTGGGTTTCTCATGCATGTTTTCGATGTAGGAAGATGCCCTTGAACCTGGAGATTTGGGACCCATGGGATGGGTACCACGCATTATTCCTTTAAAGGGTCTGCGTTTGCTCCCCCAACCTCACCAAACCACTCAGCCCCTGAGTGTCCACCCTTATGTCTCAATCAGCTGTGGGTCTAGATATGGTCAATCCAGGTGGCATCACAGCCCCTGAACGAATTTGGTAAGAATTTCTCTCTCTTTCACTGTCCTTGTTTCACGGGATTTTAAAAGTAATTGATTTTTATAATGGGGTTTAGCTGCTTTTCACTGCTGTGTTTCTGTCGCATTACACCCTCTTGACTCACTTACAGAGAGATATCAATACATAGGTTTTAACATTCTTACTAGTCAGATATATTCCTGGGCGGTGAATAGGGGATGTTGAGTCCAGGTCACTGAGCAAGGAGTAGGTCTTGTCTATTACATATTGGGTTTATGGAACGGTATCTGAGCTAATTTGAAACCCTTGTTTTATGCATCACCCCACCTCTCCTTTCCCGTTAAGCAGCCATAGTGTGTTTTCTAAACGTGTGACTCTATTCTGTTTTGTAATTCAGTTCAAGTGTAGCGGTTTTTCCATTCCCTCTATAAGTGATATCTTATGATAAGTGTCTTTTTCTGTGTGACTTATTTCACTTAGAATCGTCGTAGCTAAATCCACTCATCATGCTGCTACTAGCCTTATGACGTTGATTTCATGGCTGAGTGATATTCCATTGTACATAAGGACCACAACTTCTTTATCCATTTTTCGCTTTCCTGGGATGTTTAAGGTGTAACGAAGTGGAGGTTCTTGTCAACAGAGCAGCCCTAAACTTTGGGGTGCCTGTGTCTTGCTGATTTTTAGTTTTCCCAATTTATGCGCCCATGAGTGGAAGTGCCCTATGCTCTGTAAGCTGAGTTTTTTAGATGTTTCAGGACACACCGTACACTTCTCCAGAGTGGCTGTTGGCAATTTACATCCCGCCCATCAGCGTAGCAAGGCTCCCGTTTCTCCATGGCCTGTCCTGCATTTCTGGTTTTGACACTTTATTCAGCATGGCCCTTTTGACCGATGGGAAGCGAGACTTCTTTGTAGCGCTGATTTGCCTTTCCAGGTTGCTTGGTTGGCCAAAAAGGGCGTATGCGTTTTTTCCTGAATATATTCAGGAAAAAACGCATACGCCCTTTTTGGCCAAGGGCATCATTGTCGAGGTTTCGCCGCTTTTCCTGTGCTTTAAAGGCGATTCGAATCTACCTCCTGAAATCTGTTTCCTGCAATTCTGCCTTGCTTTCAAATCCTCTTCGTTGCCTTCCCTCAAAATATTTGTGGCCGAGAGTTATCATTTATAACTCTGCAGGTTTGTGAATTGCAGTGCCCCTGAGCTCCATTTTTCAACTCGCTTTCTTGAAGCCTGGCCGCAAAAGCGCAGGATTGATTCAGGCCCTATTCTGGTTCCGGGCGCAGGCTGAGCCTGTGGTTAATTCTTCTTCCTGATGGGAAAATAGAGTGGCCTGTGTCTGTCCCAACACCTAGAGCTAGTCTCTCATTGGTTCCCCCTCTTCCCGTTCATCCTCAGGACAAATTGCAACCTGTACGGAACAGGAGGTTAGAGGTGCTGATTCTCCAAGGAGGGAGATTGCTAGTAAAGCGGCTGGAATGGAGAACCCGAGCACAAGGAGATGAGAAATGAAGAGCGTTTTAGAAACGTTTCCCGATCACACGGTGTACCATCTTCTGGGTTTCTCATGCATGTTTTCGATGTAGGAAGATGCCCTTGAACCTGGAGATTTGGGACCCCTGGGATGGGTACCACGCAGTATTTCTTTAAAGGGTCTGCGTTTTCTCTCCCAATCTCACCAAACCTCTCAGCCCCTGAGTGTCCACCCTTATGTCTGAATCAGCTGTGGGTCTAGATATGGTCAATCCAGGTGGCATCACAGCCCCTGAACGAATTTTGTAAGAATTTCTCTCTCTTTCACTGTCTTTGTTTCACGGGTTTTTTAAAGTAAGTGATTTTTATAATGGGGTTTAGCTCCTTTTCACTGCTGTGTTTCTGCCGCTTTACACCCACTTGACTCACTTACAGAGAGATATCAATACATAGGTTTTACGATTCTTACTAGTCAGATATATTCTTGGGCGGTGAATAGGGGGTGTTGAGTCCAGTTCACTGAGCAAGGAGTAGGTCTTGTCTATTACATATTGGGTTTATGGAACGGTATCTGAGCTAATTCGAAACCCTTGTTTTATGCATCACCCCACCTCACCTTTCCCGTTAAGCAGCCATAGTGTGTTTTCTAAACGTGTGACTCTGTTTTGTTTTGTAATTCTGTTCAAGTGTAGCGGTTTTTCCATTCCCTCTAAAAGTGATATCTTATGATAAGTGTCTTTTTCTGTGTGACTTATTTCACTTAGAATCGTCGTACCTAAATCCACTCATCATGCTGTTACTAGCCTTATGACGTTGATTTCATGGCTGAGTGATATTCCATTGTACATAAGGACCACAACTTCTTTATCCATTTTTCTCTTTCCTGGGATATTTAAGGTGTAACGAAGTGGAGGTTCTTGTCAACAGAGCATCCCTAAACTTTGGGGTGCCTGTGTCTTGCTGATTTTTAGTTTTCCCAATTTATACGCCCATGAGTGGAAGTGCCCTATGCTCTCTAAACTGAGTTTTTTAGATGTTTCAGGACACACCGTACACTTCTCCAGAGTGGCTGTTGGCAATTTACATCCCGCCCATCAGCGTAGCAAGGCTCCCGTTTCTCCTTGGCCTGTCCTGCATTTCTGGTTTTGACACTTTTTTCAGCATGGCCCTTTTGACCGATGGGAAGCGAGACTTTTTTGTAGCGCTGATTTGCCTTTCCAGGTTGCTTGGTTGGCCAAAAAGGACGTATGCGTCTTTTCCTGAATATATTCAGGAAAAAACGCATACGCCCTTTTTGGCCAAGGGCATCATTGTGGAGGTTTTGCCATTTTTCCTGTGCTTTGAAGGCGATTCGAATCTACCTCCTGAAATCTGTTTCCTGCAATTCTGCCTTGCTTTCAGATCCTCTTCGTTGCCTTCCCTCAAAATATTTGTGGCCGAGAGTTATCATTTTTAACTCTGCAGGTTTGTGAATTGCAGGGCCCCTGAGCTTCATTTTTCAACTCGCTTTCTTGGGAGCTGGCCGCAAAAGCGCAGGATTGCTTCAGGCCCTATTCTGGTTCCGGGCGCAGGCTGAGCCTGTGGTTAATTCTTCTTCCTGATGGGAAAATAGAGTGAGCTGTGCCTGTCCCAACACCTAGAGCTAGTCTCTCATTGGTTCCCCCTCTTCCCGTTCATCCTCAGGACAAATTGCAACCTGTACGGAACAGGAGGTTAAAGGTGCTGATTCTCCAAGGAGGGAGATTGCTAGTAAAGCGGCTGGAATGGCGAACCCGAGCCCAAGGAGATGAGAAATGAGGTGCGTTTTAGAAACGTTTCCCGATCACACGGTGTACCATCTTCTGGGTTTCTCATGCATGTTTTCGATGTAGGAAGATGCCCTTTAACCTGGAGATTTGGGACCCATGGGATGGGTACCACGCAGTATTCCTTTAAAGGGTCTGCGTTTGCTCCCCCAACCTCACCAAACCTCTCAGCCCCTGAGTGTCCACCATTATGTCTCAATCACCTGTGGGTCTAGGTATGGTCAATCCAGGTGGCATCACAGCCCCTGAACGAATTTTGTAAGAATTTCTCTCTCTTTCACTGTCTTTGTTTCACGGGTTTTTTAAAGTAAGTGATTTTTATAATGGGGTTTAGCTGCTTTTCACTGCTGTGTTTCTGCCGCTTTACACCCACTTGACTCACTTACAGAGAGAAATCAATACATAGGTTTTAAGATTCTTACTAGTCAGATATTTTCTTGGGCGGTGATTAGGGGGTGTTGAGTCCAGTTCACTGAGCAAGGAGTAGGTCTTGTCTATTACATATTGGGTTTATGGAACGGTATCTGAGCTAATTTGAAACCCTTGTTTTATGCAGCACCCCACCTCACCTTTCCCGTTAAGCAGCCATAGTGTGTTTTCTAAACGTGTGACTCTGTTTTGTTTTGTAATTCAGTTCAAGTGTAGCGGTTTCTCCATTCCCTCTATAAGTGATATCTTATGATAAGTGTCTTTTTCTGTGTGACTTATTTCACTTAGAATCGTCGTAGCTAAATCCACTCATCATGCTGTTACTAGCCTTATGACGTTGATTTCATGGCTGAGTGATATTCCATTGTACATAAGGACCACAACTTCTTTATCCATTTTTCTCTTTCCTGGGATATTTAAGGTGTAACGAAGTGGAGGTTCTTGTCAACAGAGCAGCCCTAAACTTTGGGGTGCCTGTGTCTTGCTGATTTTTAGTTTTCCCAATTTATACGCCCATGAGTGGAAGTGCCCTAAGCTCTCTAAGCTGAGTTTTTTAGATGTTTCAGGACACACCGTACACTTCTCCAGAGTGGCTGTTGGCAATTTACATCTCGCCCATCAGCGTAGCAAGGCTCCCGTTTCTCCATGGCCTGTCCTCTATTTCTGGTTTTGACACTTTATTCAGCATGGCCCTTTTGACCGATGGGAAGCGAGACTTCTTTTTAGCGCTGATTTGCCTTTTCAGGTTGCTTGGTTGGCCAAAAAGGGCGTATGCGTTTTTTCCTGAATATATTCAGGAAAAAACGCATACGCCCTTTTTGGCCAAGGTACTCATTGTCGAAGTTTTGCCGCTTTTCCTGTGTTTTAAAGGCGATTCGAATCTACCTCCTGAAATCTGTTTCCTGCAATTCTGCCTTGCTTTCAAATCCTCTTCGTTGCGTTCCCTCCATATATTTGTTGACGAGAGTTATCATTTATAACTCTGCAAGTTTGTGAATTGCAGTGCCCCTGAGCTCCATTTTTCAACTCGCTTTCTTGGGAGCTGGACGCAAAAGCGCAGGATTGCTTCAGGCCCTATTCTGGTTCCGGGCGCAGGCTGAGCCTGTGGTTAATTCTTCTTCCTGATGGGAAAATAGAGTGAGCTGTGCCTGTCCCAACACCTAGAGCTAGTCTCTCATTGGTTCCCCCTCTTCCCGTTCATCCTCAGGACAAATTGCAACGTGTACGGAACAGGAGGTTAAAGGTGTTGATTCTCCAAGGAGGGAGATTGCTAGTAAAGCGGCTGGAATGGCGAACCCGAGCACAAGGAGATGAGAAATGAGGTGCGTTTTGGAAACCTTTCCCGATCACACGGTGTACCATCTTCTGGGTTTCTCATGCATGTTTTCGATGTAGGAAGATGCCCTTGAACCTGGAGATTTGGGACCCATGGGATGGGTACCACGCAGTATTCCTTTAAAGGGTCTGCGTTTGCTCCCCCAACCTCACCAAACCACTCAGCCCCTGAGTGTCCACCCTTATGTCTCAATCAGCTGTGGGTCTAGATATGGTCAATCCAGGTGGCATCACAGCCCCTGAACGAATTTGGTAAGAATTTCTCTCTCTTTCACTGTCCTTGTTTCACGGGATTTTAAAAGTAATTGATTTTTATAATGGGGTTTAGCTGCTTTTCACTGCTGTGTTTCTGCCGCATTACACCCTCTTGACTCACTTACAGAGAGATATCAATACATAGGTTTTAACATTCTTACTAGTCAGATATATTCCTGGGCGGTGAATAGGGGATGTTGAGTCCAGGTCACTGAGCAAGGAGTAGATCTTTTCTATTACATATTGGGTTTATGGAACGGTATCTGAGCTAATTTGAAACCCTTGTTTTATGCATCACCCCACCTCTCCTTTCCCGTTAAGCAGCCATAGTGTGTTTTCTAAACGTGTGACTCTATTCTGTTTTGTAATTCAGTTCAAGTGTAGCGGTTTTTCCATTCCCTCTATAAGTGATATCTTATGATAAGTGTCTTTTTCTGTGTGACTTATTTCACTTAGAATCGTCGTAGCTAAATCCACTCATCATGCTGCTACTAGCCTTATGACGTTGATTTCATGGCTGAGTGATATTCCATTGTACATAAGGACCACAACTTCTTTATCCATTTTTCTCTTTCCTGGGATATTTAAGGTGTAACGAAGTGGAGGTTCTTGTCAACAGAGCAGCCCTAAACTTTGGGGTGCCTGTGTCTTGCTGATTTTTAGTTTTCCCAATTTATACGCCCATGAGTGGAAGTGCCCTATGCTCTCTAACCTGAGTTTTTTAGATGTTTCAGGACACACCGTACACTTCTCCAGAGTGGCTGTTGGCAATTTACATCCCGCCCATCAGTGTAGCAAGGCTCCCGTTTCTCCTTGGCCTGTCCTGCATATCTGGTTTTGACACTTTATTCATCATGGCCCTTTTGACCAATGGGAAGCGAGACTTCTTTGTAGCGCTGATTTGCCTTTCCAGGTTGCTTGGTTGGCCAAAAAGGGCGTATGCGTTTTTTCCTGAATATATTCAGGAAAAAACGCATACGCCCTTTTTGACCAAGGGCATCATTGTCGAGATTTTGCCGCTTTTCCTGTGCTTTAAAGGCGATTCGAATCTACCTCCTGAAATCTGTTTCCTGCAATTCTGCCTTGCTTTCAAATCCTCTTCGTTGCCTTCCCTCAAAATATTTGTGGCCGAGAGTTATCATTTTTACCTCTGCAGGTTTGTGAATTGCAGTGCCCCTGAGCTCCATTTTTCAACTCGCTTTCTTGGGAGCTGGCCCCAAAAGCGCAGGATTGCTTCAGGCCCTATTCTGGTTCCGGGCGCAGGCTGAGCCTGTGGTTAATTCTTCTTTCTGATGGGAAAATAGAGTGAGCTGTGCCTGTCCCAACACCTAGAGCTAGTCTCTCATTGGTTCCCCCTCTTCCCGTTCATCCTCAGGACAAATTGCAACCTGTACGGAACAGGAGGTTAAAGGTGCTGATTCTCCAAGGAGGGAGATTGCTAGTAAAGCGGCTGGAATGGCGAACCCGAGCACAAGGAGATGAGAAATGAGGTGCGTTTTAGAAACGTTTCCCGATCACACGGTGTACCATCTTCTGGGTTTCTCATGCATGTTTTCGATGTAGGAAGATGCCCTTGAACCTGGAGATTTGGAAACCATGGGATGAGTACCACGCAGTATTCCTTTAAAGGGTCTGCGTTTGCTCCCCCAACCTCACCAAACTTCTCAGCCCCTGAGTGTCCACCGTTATGTCTCAATCACCTGTGGGTCTAGGTATGGTCAATCCAGGTGGCATCACAGCCCCTGAACGAATTTTGTAAGAATTTCTCTCTCTTTCACTGTCTTTGTTTCACGGGTTTTTTTAAGTAATTGATTTTTTTTTAAATATAAGCAAATTTTTTTTAAGATTTCTTTAGTGATTGATTGATTGATTGATTGCTATGTTGGGTCTTCGTTTCTGTGCTAGGGCTTTCTCCAGTTGTGGCAAGTGGGGGCCACTCTTCATCGCGGTGCGCGGGCCTCTCACTATTGTGGCCTCTCTTGTGGCGGAGCACCTGCTCCAGACGCGCAGGCTCAGTAGTTGTGGCTCACGGGCCTAGTTGCTCCACGGCATGTGGGATCTTCCCAGACCAGGGCTCGAACCCGTGTTTCCTGCATTAGCAGGCAGATTCTCAAGCACTGCGCAACCAGGGAAGTCCAGTAATTGATTTTTATAATGGGGTTTAGCTGCTTTTCACTGCTGTGTTTCTGCCGCTTTACACCAACTTGACTCACTTACAGAGAGATATCAATTCATAGGTTTTAACATTCTTACTAGTCAGATATATTCTTGGGTGGTGAATAGGGGTTGTTGAGTCCAGTTCACTGAGCAAGGAGTAGGTCTTGTCTATTACATATTGGGTTTATGGAACGGTATCTGAGCTAATTTGAAACCCTTGTTTTATGCATCACCCCGCCTCTCCTTTCCCGTTAAGCAGCCATAGTGTGTTTTCTAAACGTGTGACTCTATTCTGTTTTGTAATTCAGTTCAAGTGTAGCGGTTCTTACATTCCCTCTATAAGTGATATCTTATGATAAGTGTCTTTTTCTGTGTGCCTTATTTCACTTAGAATCGTCGTAGCTAAATCCACTCATCATGCTGCTACTAGCCTTATGACGTTGATTTCATGGCTGAGTGATATTCCATTGTACATAAGGACCACAACTTCTTTATCCATTTTTCTCTTTCCTGGGATATTTAAGGTGTAACGAAGTGGAGGTTCTTGTCAACAGAGCAGCCCTAAACTTTGGGGTGCCTGTGTCTTGCTGATTTTTAGTTTTCCCAATTTATGCGCCCATGAGTGGAAGTGCCCTATGCTCTGTAAGCTGAGTTTTTTAGATGTTTCAGGACACACCGTACACTTCTCCAGAGTGGCTGTTGGCAATTTACATCCCGCCCACCAGCGTAGCAAGGCTCCCGTTTCTCCATGGCCTGTCCTGCATTTCTGGTTTTGACACTTTATTCAGCATGGCCCTTTTGACCGATGGGAAGCGAGACTTCTTTGTAGCGCTGATTTGCCTTTCCAGGTTGCTTGGTTGGCCAAAAAGGGCGTATGCGTTTTTTCCTGAATATATTCAGGAAAAAACGCATACGCCCTTTTTGGCCAAGGGCATCATTGTCGAGGTTTTGCCGCTTTTCCTGTGCTTTAAAGGCGATTCGAATCTACGTCCTGAAATCTGTTTCCTGCAATTCTGCCTTGCTTTCAAATCCTCTTCGTTGCCTTCCCTCAAAATATTTGTGGCCGAGAGTTATCATTTTTAACTCTGCAGGTTTGTGAATTGCAGGGCCCCTGAGCTCCATTTTTCAACTCGCTTTCTTGGGAGCTGGCCGCAAAAGCGCAGGATTGCTTCAGGCCCTATTCTGGTTCCGGGCGCAGGCTGAGCCTGTGGTTAATTCTTCTTCCTGATGGGAAAATAGAGTGAGCTGTGCCT